>NC_086104.1:2553528-2670535 GCF_963921235.1 Mobula hypostoma
TCTAGAATACAAGACCAGGAATGTGATGCTGAGGCTTTATAAGGCACTGGTGAGGCCTCACCTTGAGCATTGTGATCAGTTTTGGGCTCCTCATCTTAGAAAAGATGTCCTGGCATTGGAGAGGGTCCAGAAGAGGTTCACAGTTTAAGAATAAGGGGTAGGCCATTTAGAACGGAGTTGAGGAAAAACTTTTTCACCCAGAGAGTGGTGGATATATGGAATGCTCTGCCCCAGAAGGCTGTGGAGGCCAAGTCTCTGGATGCTTTCAAGAAAGAGATGGATAGAGCTCTTGAAGATAGCGGAATCAAAGGTTATGGGGATAAGGCAGGAACTGGATACTGATTGTGGATGATTAGCCATGATCACAGTGAATGGCGGTGCTGGCTCGAAGGGCCGAATGGCCTGCTCCTGCACCTATTGTCTTTGTCTATTGTCACAACGTTGATTCTGGGAATGAAAGGGTTATCATCTGAGAAACATTTGATGGTTCTGGTCCTGAACTCACTGGAATTTAGAAGTTTGAAGGGGGATCTCATGAAACCTTTTGAATGTTGAAAGGCCTAGACAAAGTAGATGTGGAAAGGATGTTTCCCATGGTGGGGGAGTCGAGGACAAGAGGGCACAACCTCAGGGTAGAGGGGCATCTTTTTAAAATAGAGATGTGGAGTAATTTCTTTAGCCAGAGGGTGGTGAATTTGTAGAATTTATTACCACAGATAGCTGTGGAGGCCAGGTCATTGGGTGTATTTAAGACGGAGCCTGATAGGCTCCTGATTGGGCACGGTATCAAAACTGACAGGGGTAAGGCCTGGGAGTGGGCTGAAGAGGGGGAGAGCCATGAGTGAATGGCAGAACAAACTCGATGCACCAAATGGGCTAATTCTACTCCTATGTCTTATGGTCTAAGTGTCGAGAACATGAGACGAAGAGTCCTTGAAAGTGAATCCATAGGCTGTGAGAACAGTTCAGCGATGGAGTGAGTGAAGTCATTTCCTCTGGTTCAGGAGCCTGATGGTGAGGGGTAATAACTGTTCCTGAACCTGGTGGTGTGGGTCCTGAGGCTCCTGTACCTTCTTCCTGATGGCAGCAGTGAGAAGAGAGCATGTCCTGGTGGGTGGCAGTCTTTGATATTGATAATGTGGCAGTGGTTCATGTAGATGTACTCAATGGTGGGGAGTGTTTCACCCATAATGGACACTATCTTCTGTTGAAGGACACTGGTGTTTTCGCCCCAGGCTGAAGGTGCTGGGCTCTGTTAGGACTTTATTCCCTATCTGAATGCAGTGAGATTTAATGGAGCAACAATAGACAATAGGTGCAGGAGTAGGCCATTCAGCTCTTCGAGCCAGCACCGCCATTCACTGTGATCATGGCTGATCATCCACAATCAGTATCCAGTTCCTGCCTTATCCCCATAACCTTTGATTTCACTTTCTTTAAGAGCTCTATCCATCTCTTTCTTGAAAGCATCCAGAGACTTGGCCTCCACAGCCTTCTGGGGCAGAGCATTCCATAGATCCACCACTCTCTGGATGAAAAAGTTTTTCCTCAACTGCGTTCTAAATGGCCTACCCCTTATTCTTAAACTGTGGCCTCTGGTTCTGGACTCAGCCATCAGTGGGAACATGCTTCCTGCCTCCAGCGTGTCCAATCCCTTAATAATCTTATATGTTTCAATAAGATCCCCTCTCAGCCTTCTAAATTCCAGAGTATACAAGCGCAGTCGCTCCAACCTTTCGACATCTGACAGTCGATATACTCACTACTGTAACGCTGTGCAGCTGTAGAAGTCTGTGAACGTTTTAGATGGCATGCTGAATCAGCGCAAACTTCCAAGAAAGTAGAGGTGCTGCTGTTCCTTCTTTGTGAGGTCATTTACGTGCTGGGCCTAGGACGGATCGTCTGATATGGTGAAGCAAACTCACTAACCAACCCTGTACTTCCTCATCTAAGTCATTTCTGAAATTCTCAAGGAATCCCAGAAATGTCAATAATACAATTATCTAAGGGAGAATCTCTGACCTGAAATTTTTTCTCCATTTCTCTCCCAACAGATGCTACCTGACCCACTGAGTATTCGCAACAATTTGTGGTTTTGTTTCAGATTTCCAGCATCTACTGGATTTTTTTGATTTCCCGTCACAGTTAGCATAATGCTATTACAGCGCCAACTGTAAGATTGGGTTCAATTCCCACTGCTGTCTGTCAGGAGTTTATGTGTTCTTCTGACCACATGAATATCTTCCAGCTGCTCCAGTTTCCTCTCACATGTGGAAGACGTTAGGATTAGTGAGTTGTGGGAATGCTACGTTGACACTGGACGGGAAGCATGGGGACATTTGTGGGCTGCCCGGAGCAATTTTTCCTGCATTTGATTTGACGCATACAACATGTAGCACTGTATATTTTGATGTGCATGCATCACAAAAGGTTGGTGTGCAGGTGCAGCAGGCTATCAAGAAGGCAAATGGAGTGTTGGCCTTCATTTCTAGAGAGATTGAATTTAAGAACAGGGAGGTCATGCTGCAACTGTACAGGGCACAGGTGAGACTGCACCTGGAGTACTGTGTGGTGTTCTGGTCTTACTTGAGGAAGGATATATTGGCTTTGGAGGCAATGCAGAGGAGGTTCACCAGGTTGATTCCAGAGATCAGGGGATTAGACTATGAGGAGAAATTGAGTCGCCTGGGGCTGCACTTGCTGGAATTCAGAAGGATGAGAGGAGATCTTACAGAAATATAAAATTATGAAAGGGATAGACAAGATGGAGGCAGGAAAGTTGTTTCCACTGGTAGGTGAGACTAGAACCAGGGGACATAGCCTGAAGATTCAGGGGAGTAGATTTAGGATGGAGATGAGGAGGAACTGCTTTTCCCAGAGGGTGGTGAATCTGTGGAATTCTCTGCCCAATGAAGCAGTAGAAGCCAGCTCAGTAAATATATTTAAGACAAGGTTGGATAGATTTTTGAATAGTAAGAGAATTAAGGGTAATGGAGAAAAGACAGGTAGATGGAGCTGAGTTTACGGACAGATCAGCCATGATCTTATTGAATGGCAGGGCAGGCTCGACGGGCTGGATGGCCGACTCCTGCTCCTATTTCTTATGTTCTGATGTACATGTGACAAATAAAACTAATTCTTAAATCTTTAATCTTTAGACTCTGTTAACTACTGTTGTTCCAGAGCCAGGCCTCAAGAACGGAACGACAAATCAGACAGGAATTCCAGAAACTTCACTCTTTTCTCCACACGGAAGAAGCAATGCTGCTGGACAGCCTTCGGAATGAGGTGAAGAACCAGGTTCGATCAGTGCAGGAGAAGGTGAAGAGAATCGCTGAGGAGATTTCCATGCTGAAGGCTAATATCAAAACCATTGAGTGCCAACTCAGCCAGCGAGACTCTGCCCTCTTCTTGCAGGTGAGTGGGAGAAGCCCCAACAAACAAAGTTCAACTCTAGGAACAAGTACCAAAACGTCCAAAGTAAATTGTATAAGACATTGATGGGGCTTAATTTGGAGCAGTGTGTACAGTTTTGGTCAGAAAGATGTAAATGGGGTTGAAAGAATACAGAGAAAATTTACAACGATTTTGCCAGGTCTGGAGAACCTAATTTATACAGAAAGATTAAATATGTTAGGACTTTATTCCTTGGAACATAGAAGATTGAGAGGATATTTGATAGAAGAGTACGGAATTGTGAGGTGTATAGACAGGGTAAATGCGAGCGAGCTTTTTCCACCAAAGTTGGGTGGGACGACAACCAGAGTGTGAAATGAACTGCAAGCGCAAGTGGTGCATGTGAGCGTGATTTCAAGTTTTAGGAGAAGTTTGAGTAGGTACATGGATGGTAGGTATGTGGAGGGCTATGGTCCTGGTACAGGTCAATAGGAACAGGCAATTTAAATGTCTCGGCACAAACTAGATGGGCCAAAGAGCCTATTTCTGTGCCATACTTCTCTATGGTCATGACTCTAAATTTTGTTACAAAGTACATATTTCACCATATACAGCCCTGAGATTAATTTTCTTGTGGGCATTCACAGTAAATACAATGGAATACAATAGAATCAATCAAAAACCGCACACAAGTTGGGCAAAGAAACAATGTATAAAAGATAACAAGCTGTGCAAATATAAAAATAATAATAATAAATAAATAAATAAGGAATGAATATCGAGAACATGAGATGAGGAGTCCTTGCAAATGAGTCTATAGGTTGTGGGAACATTTCAGTGATGGGGTGAGTGAAGTTATCCCCTCTGGTTCAGGAGCCTGATAGCTGAGGGGTAATAACTGTTCCTTAACCTGGTGGTGTGAGTCCTGAGGCTCCTGTGCCTGCTTCCTGATGGCAGCATCAAGAAGAGAGCACGGCCCGGATGGTGGGGTTGCTTGATGATGGCTGCTGCTTTTCTGTGACACTGCTAGATGTTGATGAGAGGCCTTTACCTGTGATGGACTGAGCCATATTCACTACTTTTTGTACGAAAAGGCCAAAAGCTCATTGATTCCATTGGGTCCGAGGAACCTCCTGCCTGGGGGCATTCAGCCCCCTCCTGTGCTAGCTCATTCCCACATTCTGCTCCACATCTTCCACACTCATCCACTCCCATGATTAGCCAGACCTGGGGTTGAGACCCAATGGTCAAATTGCCCTGAGCAGTGAGCCCTGGGGTCAAAGACAAAGGTCAAAGCCACATGATTGGCCAGTCCTGGGGTCGAGACCTGAACGTCAAATTGCCCTGGTCAGTGAGTCCCAGTGATAAGGATTGATCATCAATGTCACCTGATCAGTCCTGGGGTAGTCCGAGCACTAAAGTGTGTGAGTCTGGGTCAGGGACTGGAGGCTCAGAGACGGCCTGTCCTGGGGCTGTCTCCGTGTGTGGGTGGGTGGGTGGGAAAGGGGCTTGTTGTGCTGCTGTTGTTTTGTTGTTATGTTGTTGTTCATGCTTGTGTTGTTCTGCTGACCATTGTGGTATGCTACGTCCATGCCAGGATGTATGGCGACACTTGTGGGCTGCCCCCAGCATATCCTTTGGTTGTGTTGGTTGTTAACACAAACAATGCATTTCACTGTATGTTTTGATATCCATGTGAAAAACAAATCTAAATCTAATCTAATCTTATCCCCACTGACATCCATAAACCAGTTCCCACTACTTTCTCGGGGATTGATTTCTGGATCCCAGAAAACTGCCATCTCCCTGCTATTCTCTGCCCCCAACTTTGGCCTTTATTTATGGACCTCTGGCCTCTGGCTATTAGTCCTCTCCAAAGAGAGCTCTTCCACTCGTCTAACCCAATATTTCAAAGTATTTTAAGTCTTCCTGAAGTCATCCATCAGCTTCTCTATTGGAAGGAGACCATTCTAACTTTCTAGTGACATGCTGAAATACTCTGGACCATGCTAAGCCATTCCATCTCGCTGGTGACATGCCAGACTATGCTGGACCATTTTGGACTATTCCGACTCTCTGGTGACATGCTAGACTATTCTGGACCGTACTAGACCATTCTAACTCTGTGCTGACATGCTAGACCATTCTGTACCTTGCTGGTCCACAGCAGATGCCATCTCATTGGCTCATTACTCAACCCTGGACTATCTGGACAACAAAGAAGCATACATCAGGATTTTCTTTATTGATTACAGCTCAGAATTCAATACTCTAGCATCTACTCGAAACTAATCAGTAAGCTTCTAGACCTTGGTCTCAATACCTCATGACGAAGGGTTCCAGCCCGAAACGTCGACCGATCTTTTCCACGGATGCTGCCCAACCTGCTGAATACCTCCTTGTGCTCAATTTGCTTACTTACAGACCCCAGTCAGTTCGGACTGGCAAGAACATTTCCTCCACAATCTCCGTCAGCACAGGTACACCCCAAGGTTGTATGCTTAGCCCCCTGTCTACTTGCTTTACCCTTATGACTGTGCAGCTAAACTCTGCTCCAATGCCATATTCAAGTACTTCGATAATAAGATCATTATCCACTGCAATGTACCATCAGACATTGGAGTGGAATTGGGCCATTGAACCATTTACTGCTGTACCAGTCTATCATGGCTGACCTGTTATCCCTCTGAATGCCATTCTCCACAGATGCATAACCCTCTGGCTTAAGAATTTCCTCCTCATCTGTGTTCTTCCTTCTATTCTGATCCCACGCCCTCTGGTCCTGGACTCCCCCATTATTGGAAGCATCCTTTCCACATCCACTCTGTATAGACCTTTAAATATTCAATAGGTTTCAATGTGATTCCCTCGCATTCTTCTAAACTCCAGCGAGTACAGGCCCAAAGCCTTCAATTGCTGCTTGTATATGAACCCTTTTGTTCCTGGAATCATTCTTGTGAAGCTCCACTGCATCCATACCAATGCCAGCTCATCCTTTCTTAAATAAGGGGCTCAAACTGTTCACAGTACTCCAAGTGCAGTCTGACCAATGCCTTAAAAAGCCTCAGCATCGTATCAAGCAACACACATAAAAGTTGCTGGTGAACGCAGCAGGCCAGGCAGCATCTCTAGGAAGAGGTACAGTCGACGTTTCAGGCCGAGACCCTACATCAGGACTAACTGAAAGAAGAGTTAGTAGGAGATTTGACGAAGGGTCTCGGCCCGAAACGTCAACTGTACCTCTTCCTGGAGATGCTGCCTGGCCTGCTGCATTCACCAGCAACTTTGATGTATGTTGCTTGGAATTCCAGCATCTGCAGAATTCCTCGTGTTCAGCATTATATCTTTGCTTTTATGCTCTAGTTCTCTTGAAATGAATCCTGACATTGTATTTGCTTTCCTTTCCACTGACTCGACCTGTCCACGGTCCCTCTGAGCATCAAGGGTTGTGAACAATGAATTACTCTTAGGGTCTGAGTGGAGAGTCAGTGAGTGGGTTGTAAAATTGTACCATCGTCACCTCGGATTATAAATCTGTTATCCACATGCCTCCTGCATCACCAGGAGATGGGACTACATCATTCAGCTTTTGACTTCAGAACATCTCATGAGCATAGAACCTAACGTCGGTGGTGGGGAAACTGCTGGAGTCAGTTATCAAGGATGTGATAACAGCACATTTGGAAAGCGGTGAAATGATCGGACAAAGTCAGCATGGATTTGTGAAAGGAAAATCATGTCTGACGAATCTCATAGAATTTTTTGAGGATGTAACTAGTAGGGTGGATAGGGGAGAACCAGTGGATGTGGTATATTTGGATTTTCAAAAGGCTTTTGACAAGGTCCCACACAGGAGATTAGTGTGGAAACTTAAAGCACACGGTATTGGGGGTAAGGTATTGGTGTGGGTGGAGAATTGGTTAGCAGACAGGAAGCAAAGAGTGGGAATAAACAGGACCTTTTCAGAATGGCAGGCGGTGACTAGTGGGGTACCGCAAGGCTCAGTGCTGGGACCCCAGTTGTTTACAATATATATTAATGACTTGGATGAGGGAATTAAATGCAGCATCTCCAAGTTTGCGGATGACACGAAGCTGGGTGGCAGTGTTAGCAGTGAGGAAGATGCTAAGAGGATGCAGGGTGACTTGGATAGGTTGGGTGAGTGGGCAAACTCATGGCAGATGCAATTTAATGTGGATAAATGTGAAGTTATCCACTTTGGTGGCAAAAATAGGAAAACAGATTATTATCTGAATGGTGGCCGATTAGGAAAAGGGGAGGTGCAACGAGACCTGGGTGTCATTATACACCAGTCATTGAAAGTGGGCATGCAGGTACAGCAGGCGGTGAAAAAGGCGAATGGTATGCTGGCATTTATAGCGAGAGGATTCGAGTACAGGAGCAGGGAGGTACTACTGCAGTTGTACAAGGCCTTGGTGAGACCACACCTGGAGTATTGTGTGCAGTTTTGGTCCCCTAATCTGAGGAAAGACATCTTTGCCATAGAGGGAGTACAAAGAAGGTTCACCAGATTGATTCCTGGGATGGCAGGACTTTCATATGAAGAAAGACTGGATGAACTGGGCTTGTACTCGTTGGAATTTAGAAGATTGAGGGGGGATCTGATTGAAACGTATAAGATCCTAAAGGGATTGGACAGGCTAGATGCAGGAAGATTGTTCCCGATGTTGGGGAAGTCCAGAATGAGGGGTCACAGTTTGAGGATAGAGGGGAAGCCTTTTAGGACCAAGATTAGGAAAAACTTCTTCACACAGAGAGTGGTGAATCTGTGGAATTCTCTGCCACAGGAAACTGTTGAGGCCAGTTCATTGGCTATGTTTAAGAGGGAGTTAGATATGGCCCTTGTGGCTACAGGGGTCAGGGGGTATGGAGGGAAGGCTGGGGCGGGGTTCTGAGTTGGATGATCAGCCATGATCATAATAAATGGCGGTGCAGGCTCGAAGGGCCGAATGGCCTACTCCACCTATTTTCTATGTTTCTATATTACAACACAGGCCCTTTGGCCCACAATGTTGTGCAACCTTTTAATCCACTCCAAGATCAATCTAACCCTTCCCTCCCACATAGCCCTCCGCTTTTCTATCATCCATGTGCGTAGTCTCTTAATTGTTCATAATGTATCTGCCTCTACCACCACCCCTGGCAGGGCGTTCCACTCTCTGTGTAAAGAAATCACCTCTGATATCCACCCTATACTCTCTTCAACCTCCTTAAAATTATGGCCTCTCGTAATATCCATTTCCGCCCTGGGAAAAAGTCTCTGGCTGCCTACTCAATGTATGCCTCTTGTCATCTTGTACACCCCTATCTAATTACCTCTCACCCTCCTTCACTCCAAAGAGAAAAGCCCTGGCTCGCTCAACCTTTCCTCATGAGACATGCTCTCTGATCCAAGCAGCTTCCTGGTAAATTTCCTCTGCACTTACATGCTTTTATAGTGTTAGGCTACATTTTTAACCTATAAAATATGCTGCATTTCTTAATGTTCAGAGACAGCTCATCTTATTTGCCCAAGCCTGGGTCAACTGCCAGTACCTCGGTAGCGGGTTTGCCCGAAACATGCGCGGTGTATTTAATGAACTTTGGATCCACACTATTCGTATAACTCAATTAAATCCTCTCTTCCTTTTCTTCTAGAATCTTCCAGCAACCAAGAAAAGGTACGAACAACATGTGTACATTTTGTGATTTTTGGTCTTGCTTTCAAATTCAAGTTCAAGTTGAAGATTATTGTTATCTGACTGTACATATATGGTTGGTATCCGACTGTCTTGAAGGACAATAGGTGGTGATGATGATCATCACAAGCCTGGATGGAAGGTATGGAGATCCTAGAGATGCCCAGTTGTCAAGACCCCTCTCAGCCTCACCAGTGTAGTCCAGAGGAAAGCTTATGAAACAATACGCTTGGCACCTTCTGGCTGCAGGAGCTGCTGGAAGGATGTTCAATGACGTCCCACTGCCTTAGGGTCCACTCCGAATTTGCTGTCTGGGTTTAATCCTGTAGCTTTTGTATCTCCTGAGGCTGCCCACAAGGCAGTGGGACTATTTACCCACAGCTGGGGATCTGGTTCACAAGCACCAGGGCCTGCGTGCTATGTGTGCAGGGGCCAGACCTATTCCCCGTCCCCTGGAGTTCAGCCTGAATCTG
Source organism: Mobula hypostoma (assembly GCF_963921235.1). Lineage (NCBI taxonomy): Eukaryota > Metazoa > Chordata > Chondrichthyes > Myliobatiformes > Myliobatidae > Mobula > Mobula hypostoma. The sequence continues at coordinate 2,563,097 of NC_086104.1, forward strand.
AAAGAAGTTCAGTTTCCATGTGTCACCAGCGAGGAGGCACTACACGAGGCTTGCTGTTGGAGAGGCAAGGAGAGAAACTGGCAGGGAGAGACCTACACATCCAGCTCTCCTTTTTGCAAGACTGCTAGCCAGCGGTGGAATCTGAAAGTGAGAGTGAAAAGCACAACCTGCTACACTACCACACTAGATACATCACAACAACCATTTTGACACCATGTACACAACCAAACGAAACAATAGTCCTCTGGACCATGGTGCATCCACAGAACATAAGTTAAATATAATTCAAAAATGTCGGTAGTGTACAACGCAGGTAAACAGTAAACCCCTCACTGTCCTGGTGATGAGACCTCAGTATTGACAGGGTATTCATTAGTCTCACAGCCTGAGGGAAGAAGCTGTTACCCAGTCTGACAGTCCCAGTCCTGATGCTCCTGTCCCTCCTTCCTGACTGTAGTGGGTCAAAGAGATTGTGGGATGGGTTGCGGGGATCCTCAACAGAGCTTCAAGCTCCTCGTCTGCGACATGCCCGGTAAATGTCACAAATAGGGGAGGAGGGAGACCCCAGTGATCCTCTTGACAGTTTTTATTATCCTCTGTAGGGTCTTGCGGTCCGATGCCTTGCAGCTTCTGTACCACACAATGATGCAGTCAGACAGGAGACTGTTGGTAGTGCTCCTGTAGAAAGTTGTTAGGATGGGGATGGGAAGTCTTGCTTGCCTCAGTCTCCTCAGAAAGTGTAGATGCTGCTGTGTCTTCTTTACTGCTGAGGAGGTGGTGTGAGTCCAGCTTTGCCTTCCCCACTCACTGTCCATTGAGAGTTAAAAGGGAATTGAGGTACAGGAGGCTTGGGAAGGTAGAGGCTGGTTTACTGAAAGGCTGCCAGCATGCAGAGGATCTGAAAGACTTCATGTGGTGACAGTGGGCACGGAGGAAAGCCGACGGTTCTTTGGCCTTTGTTGGAAGATAGTTCGTATTCATGTGTAAAAATACCCTGCTATTATTGTTCAGAATTAGAATTAGGTTTCTTATAAGACCATAACACATAGGAGCAGAATTAGGCCACTCAGCCCATCATGTCTGCTGCGCCATTTCATCATGACTGATTTATTATCCCTCTCAACCCCATTCTCCTGCCTTCTCCCTATAACCTTTGATGCCCTGATCAAGAATCTATCAACCTCTGCTTTAAATGCACCCAATGACTTGGCCTCCACAGCTGTCTATGGCAATGAATTCCGCAGATTCGCTACCCTCTGTTGTAAGGTGATGCCTCTCTGTTCTGAGGCTGTGGCCTCTGGTCCTAGACTCCCCCACTATAGGAAACACCCTCTCTACTTCCTCACTCTCTGGGCCTTTCAGTATTGAACAGAATACTACAGCAAGTACGGTGCCTTCGGCCTACGATGTTGTGCTGAACCATATAAACTTACTCCACCATCAATCTAATACTTCACTGATTCCAGATGGAAATTCCTCCTCGTTCACCCTCTCTGATATCTTCTCTCTTTCCAGGGCTCAGTGTGCTCTGGAGGACCCGGAGCCACTCTCCGCGATGATCAACGTGGGATATTACGTGGGTTCACTGCAGTACCGAGTCTGGAGGAAAATGCTGACAATCATCAATGCAGGTTTGTGCCCCTCACCACTGACCCGAGACCGGAGTGCTCCCTCCGTCAGTGCCTTAAACCTGGAACATGAGGACACAAATTCCCATTTCTGTCCGCTGAAAGCATTTGAGGAATTTTATTCTTTCTGGAGGGTGATGACCAGTGGTGTGAAGTGATTAACTTTGGAAGATCAAATTTTATGGCGGAATACAGGGTTAATGGCAGGATTCTTAACAGTGTGGAGGAACAGAGGGATCTGGGGTTGTCCATAAATCCCTCAAAGTTATCACTGCTGGGTAAGAAGTCATGTGGTGTGTTGGCCTTTGTTAGTCAGGGGATTTTTGCATCTCCCCCTCACCCTCCAGCTTTCAAATCCCTTACTCACTCTTCCTTCAGTTAGTCCTGACGAAGGGTCTTGGCCTGAAACGTCGACTGCGCCTCTTCCTATAGATGCTGCCTGGCCTGCTGCGTTCACCAGCAACTTTGATGTGTGTTGATTGAGTTTAAGAGCCGTGCGGTAATGTTGCAGCTCTATGAAACTCTGGTTAGACCAACTTGGAACATTGTGCCTCAGTTCTGATCCCTTCATTACAGGAAGGACATGGAAGCTTTAGAGAGGGTGCAGAAGAGATTTACCAGGATGCTGCCTGGGTTAGAGAGCATGGATTATGAGGGTAGGGTAAGCAAGCTAGGGATTTTCTCTCTGGAGTGAAGGAGGATCAGAGGTGTACAAGATAATAATAAGTGGCAAAGATCTAGTTGGCAACCAGAGATATTTTCCAAGGCTAATGCTCAGCTCACATGAAGGGCATCATTTGAAGGTGACTGGAGGAAAGCACAGGGGGATGTCAGAGGTGGGGTTTTACAGAGAGTGGTGGATGTACGGAACTCACACCCACGGCTGGTGGTAGAGGCAGATACATTAGGGACATTTAAGAGATTCTAGATAGGCATATGGATGATCGAGGAGTGAAGGTCTACATGGGAGGGAAGGATTAGTTTTATTTTATTTTATGTATTTATTTAGAGCTCAAGCGCAGAACCAACCCTTCCAGACGCCCAGCAATCCACCTACTTAACCCGTTCCTAATTTACAATGACCCATTAGCCTACTAACCGGAACGTCTTCAGACTGTGGGAAGAAACTAGAGCACCCAGAGGGAACCCATGAAGTTACAGAGAGGGCATACTGACTTTCTTACAGAGAATTCCGGAATTGAACTCCAAACTCCAATGTCCCAAGCTGTAATGACATCACGCTAACCACCATGATGCTGATCTTGGAGTTGGTTAAAGCGTGTCAGCATCGTGGGCCCACGGGCCTGTACAGTGCGGTAATGTTCCAACTGGGTTAGGATGAGGGCAATGCTGTTGGAAGAGGCACCGTGGTGAGAAGGGGGTTTAGCGAATGAGGAAGGGCAGTTCCCGTCAGGCATGGCCCCTTTGGAACTCGGAGGTGTTGGCCTCAGCTCCTACTGAGACACAGCCTGGAGATTCCCAGACACTGCGCACTGGGCGGTGACAGAACAGATGGAGGCGGGGAGTACTGGGCCGACCGTATGCTCCTCTGAGTTCCTCCAGCTCAACTACGAATGTTGCATCCCAGCTCTCTACACTGTTTACGCAAGCCAGTACAGGACGATATGGAGAGCAAGCTGTGGCCCGTACAGCAGGCTCTCCCTCCCCACACAGCTGATACAGTTTGGCACCAGCGGTGTCGCAGGAGCTGCCAGTCAGCATTGAACTCAACATAGGACTGCGTTAGGGAGTCCAACCCCGGATTTTTCTTCAGGGTTTACTCCCAAAGCCTTCCCCCTGTGTGGGGATAGCCGCAAGGCAGCAGAGGTTTGAGATCAAAGCTTTCCTTCTTCTGGATGAACTGCCAATGATGGGTGATGAAACATAGAAATATAGAAAATAGGTGCAGGAGTAAGCCATTTGGCCCTTCAAGCCTGCACTGCCATTCAGTACGATCATGGCTGATCATCCAACTCAGAACCCTTGCACCAGCCTTCCCTCCATACCCCCGATCCCTTTAGCCACAAGGGCCATATCTAACTCCCTCTTAAATATAGCCAATGAACTGGCCTCAACTGTTTCCTGTGGCAGAGAATTCCACAGATTCACCACTCTCTGTGTGAAGTTCCACCTCGTCCACGTCAATAAACAATAGGTTGATGCCTGAGGCTTTATGCAGTATTGGTTAGACCGCACTCAGAATACTGTGAGCAGCTTTGGGCCCCTTATCGAAGGAAAGATGTGCTGACAATGGAGAGGGTCCAGAGGAGGTTTACGAGAGTGATCGCAGGAATGAATCAGAATCAGGTTTATTATCACCGGCATGTCTCGGGAAATTTGATAACTTAGCAGCAGCAGATCAATGCAATATAGAAGGAGGGAGGGGGGGGGAAGGTTAAAAATAAATAAATAAAACCAATTTCCCTATATGTATATTGAATTCATCAAAAATCATGCAAAAAACAGAAATATATTAAAGAAGTGAGGTAGTGTTCAAGGGTTCAATGTCCATTTAGGAATCGGATGGCAGAGGGGAAGAAGCTGTTCCTGAATCGCTGAGTCTGTGCCTTCAGGCTTCTGTATCTCCTGCGTCATGGTAACAGTGAGAAAAGGGCATGCCCTGGGTGCTGGAGGCCCTTAATAATGGACACTGCCTTTCCAAGACACCGCTCCCTAAAGATGTCCTGGTTACTTTGTAGGCTAGTACCCAAGATGGAGCTGACTAGATTTACAACCTTCTGCAGTTTCTTTCAGTCCTGTGCAATAGCCCCCCCATACCAGACAGTGATGCAGCCTGTCAGAATGCTCTCCATGGTACAACTATAGAAGTTTTTGAGTGTATTTGTTGACATACCAAATCTCTTCAAATTCCTAATGAAGTATAGCTGCCTTCTTGTCTTCTTTATAACTGCATCTATATGTTGGGGCCAGGTTAGATCATCAGATACCTTGACACCCAGGAACTTGAAACTGCTCACTCTCTCCACTTCTGATCCCTGATGAGGATTGGTATGTGTCCTTCGTCTTACCCTTCCTGAAGTCCACAATCAGCTTTTTCGTCTTACTGACATTGAGTACAAGATTGTTGCTGTGACACCACTCCACTAGTTGGCATATCTCTCTCCTGTACGCCCTCTTGTATCCATCTGAGGTTCTACCAACAATGGTTGTATCATCATGAAAGGATTAATGTATGAGGAACATTTAATGGTTCTGGGCATGTACTCCAAAAGATATAGGAGCAGAATTAGGCCATTTGGCTCATCAAGTCTGCTGCGCCATTTCACCATGGAAGATCCTTATTTACTCTCAACCCCAATCTCCTATCTTTCCTCTGTATCCCTTCATGCCCTGAACAATCAAGAGTCTGTCAACCTCTGCCTTAAATGTACATAAAGATGTGAGGTCCACAGCTGCCAGCGAATTCCACGGATTCACCACCCTCTGGCTAAAGAAATTCCTCCTCATCTCTGTTCTAAAAGGATGCCCCTCTATTCTGAGGCTGTGTCCTCTGGTCTTACATTCCACCATAATAAGAAACATCCTCTCCACCTAGACTTTTCAATATTCGATAGGCTTCTATTAAGGCCGTTTACCAGTTGATGGGTTTCAATTAGGTCACATTTCAGTCTTCTGAATTCCAGTGAATACAGGACCAGAGCCATCAAACGCGCTTCATATGACAAGTCATTCAATCCTGAAATCATTTTCACGAGCCTCCTTTAAACGCTGTCCGGTTTCAGCACATCCTTTCTAAGACAGCTATATCGGACCCTGGTCAGACCCCACTTGGAGTACTGTGCTCAGTTCTGGTCGCCTCACTACAGGAAGGATGTGGAAACCATAGAAAGGGTGCAGAGGAGATTTACAAGGATGTTGTCTGGATTGGGGAGCATGTCTTATGAGAATAGGTTGAGTGAACTCGGCCTTTTCTCCTTGGAGCGACGGAGGATGAGAGGTAATCGGATAGAGGTGTAAAAGATGATGAGAGGTATTGATCGTGTGGATAGTCAGAGGCTTGTTCCCAGGGCTGAAATGGCTGCCACTAGAGGACACAGGTTTAAGGTGCTGGGGAGAAGGTACAGAGAAGATGTCAGGGGAGTGTTTTTAACGCAGAGACTGGTGAGTGTGTGGAATGGGCTGCTGGCAATGGTGGTGGAGGCAGATGCGATAGAGTCTCCTGGATAGGTACATGGAGCTTAGAAAAATAGAGGGCTATGGGTAAGCCTAGTAATTTCTAAGGTAGGGACATGTTCGGCACAACTTTGTGGGCTGAAGGGCCTGTATTGTGCTGTAGGTTTTCTGTTTCTATGCCAAGGGCCACAAAACTGCTCACAATACTCCAAATGAGGCCTCACCAGTGCTTTATAACGTCTCAACATTACATCCTTGCTTTTATATTCTAGTCCTCTGGAAATAAATGCCAATATTGCAATCGCCTTTTTTAAGAACATAGGGAATAGGAGCAGGAGTCGGCCATCTGGCCCATTGAGCCTTCTCCACTATTCAATAAGATCATGGCTGATCATCTCCACCTACCTGCCTTTTCCTCATAACCCTTAATTACCTTAACTATTCAAAAATGTATCCAACCTTGTCTTAAATATATCCTCCTCATCTCCATCCTAAATCTACTCTCGTGAAGCTATGCCCCCTAGTTCTAGTCTCACATACAGTGGAAACAACTTTCCTGCCACTATCTTATCTTATCTATCCCTTTCATAATTTTATATGTTTCTGTAAGACCTCCTGTCATTCTTCTGAATTCCGGAGAGTACAATCCCAGGCGACTCTATCTCTCCTCATAGTCTAACCCTTCAGCTCTGGAATCAGCCTGGTGAACCTCCTCTGCATGCAGTGCTCCAGGTGCAGCCTCACCAGTACTCTGTACAGTTGCAGCATAACCTCCCTGCTCTTAAATTCAATCGCTCTAGCAAAGAAGGCCAACATTCCATTTGCCTTCTTGATAGCCGGCTGCATCTGACAGACTCACTCTGTAAACTAACTTTCTGGGAGTCGTGCACGAGGACTCCTAAGTCCCTCTGCACCTCTGTTTGAACGCTCTCCCCATTTAGATAATAGTTTACACTGTTGTGCCTTTGACCAAAATACATTTCTCAACACTCTATTCCTTCTGCCACTTTTTTGCCCGTTCGTCCAATTTGTCTGTCCAGGTGACTCATCTACCCTCAGACCTTTCAGTTTCACAAGAACTTTCTCTCTATTAATGGTAACTTCCCACACTTCTTGACCTCTGCCACATGGAGCTTCCAACTTGCTGCTCGTGTCTTCCACAGTGAAGACTGATGCAAAATACTCACGCTTTTTGTCCACCATTTCCTTGTCCCCCCACCCCATTATTCCAGCATTGTTTTCCAGTGGTCTGATATCCATTCTCACCCCTCTTTTACACTTTATGTATCCGAAGAAACTTTTGGCGTCTTCTTTCATATTATTGGCTAGCTCACTTTTGAGTTCCATCTTTTCCTTCTTACTGACTTTTTTATTTGTCTTCTGTTGGTATTTAAAAGCTTCCCAATCCTCATATTCCTGCTAATCTTTGCTCTATTATCTGCCCTCTCTTTGGCTTTTATGTTGGTTTTGACTCCTCTTGTTAGCCATGGTTGTGTCATCTTGTCTTTAGAATATTTCTTTCTCTTTGGGATGTATATATCCTGTGCCTTCCAAATTGCTTCCAGAAATTCCAGCCATTGCTGCTCTGCCTTCATCCCTGCCAGTGTTCTTTTCCGATCAGTTCTGGCCAATACCTCTGTCATGCCTCTGTAATTTCCTTTACTCCACTGTTATACTGATACATCTGACTTCAGCTTCTCTTCGCAAATTTCAGGGTGAATTCGGTCATGTTTCCCATTAAGGTTCTTTTACCTTAAGCTCTCTAATCTGGGGTTCTATCATTTAACTGTTGTTCATTCTTTCGCACACTCCTCTGTTTTTGTGGATGGTTGTGAAGAAAAAGCATTTCAGGATGTATATTGTATACATTTCTCTAACATTAAATTGTACCTTTGAACCTTTCAAAGTCCGGTTCATTGCACAGCACCCAATCCAGAATAGCTGATTCTCTAGTGGGCTCAACCATGAGCTGCTCTAAAAAGCCAACTCGTAGGCACTCTAGAAATTCCTCCTCTTGTAATCCAGCACCAACCTAATTTTCCCAATCTACCTGCGTATTGAAATCCCCTATGACCATTGTAACATTGCACATTTGGCATGCATTTTCTATCTCCCGTTGTAACTTGTAGCCCACATCTTTACTACTGTTTGGGGTTCTGTATACATCTCCCATCAGGGTCTTTTTACCCTGGCGGTTCCTTAGCTCTATCCACAACAATTCAACACCTTTCGACCCCATGTCACCTCTTTGAATGATTTAATTTCATCTTTACCAACAGAGAGCACACGCCACTTCCCTTTCTGCCTTCCTGCCCGTCCTTTCGATACAATGTGTGTTCTTGGACATTAAGCTCCCAGCTATAATCTTTCAGCCATGATTCAGTGATGCCTACAGCATCATACCTGCCAATCTGCAACTGTGCTGCAAGTTCATCGACCTTATTCCACATACTGTGGGCATTCAAATATAACACCTTCAGTCCTGAGTTAACCCTTTTCAATTTTGTCTGCCTTTTACGTCTCCTGCAACCTAGGAGTAACTATCTCCCTGTAGCTCCTGTCCATCAGCTCCTCATTCTCCCGTGTGAGTCGAAGGTCATCGAGTTGCAGCTCCAGTTCCTTAATGCATTCTGTCAGGATCTGCAACTCGATACACCTGGTGCAGATGTGTTTATCCAGTCTCTAGACTCCCTACATCCCACACAGAGTACAAAACACTGCCCTTGGAGCCATTCTCACTAAACTAGGCACTGATAGATGAGGAGTGAACAAATAAGAACAGAGAGAGAGTAACTTACAAGTCAGTTGACCTGGAGTTGAGAAGAATGAGGGTGGATTGCATTGAAACCTATTGAATATTGAAAGGCCAGATAGAGTGACTGTGAAGAGGATGATTCCTGTAGATGATTCAGAATAGAGACGTCCAGTGAGAGTAGAGATGAAGAAGATTTTTTTATTCACGGGGTGGTGAATGTGTGGAATTCATTACCACAGGTGGCTGTGGAGGCCAAGTCATTGGTGTATTTAAAGTGAAGGCTGATAGGTTTTTGATTAATATGGGGGTCAAAGGTTACAGGGAGAAGGCAGAAGAATGGGGTTGAGAGGGATAATAAATTAGCCGTGATGGAATGGAGCAGAAGACTCGATGGGCCAAATGGCCTAATTCTGTTGCTATGTTTCATGGTGTTATGGTCTGGGAGGCTGGAGTTGACGTGTGCCATGGCCTGCCTCTTAAAACACTTCTTGCAGATAGATATTGATAGACTGGGAGGTAGTCATGAGAGAACATAATTGTGTTACCTTGTTTTTCTGGTTTCCCTGGGTGGCAGTGCCAGTCACACTGGACCCGAATACAGCCGCTCCCTGGCTCCAGCTCTCCGAGGACCTGACCATGATGGGCTACTTCCCGTCCAAGCAGCGGCTGCCGGACAACCCCGAGCGGTTTGACTCCTGCGTCTCGGTACTGGGTTCGGAGGGATTCACCATGGGCAGGCACCACTGGGACGTGGACGTGAAGGGACAGAGCGGATGGTGCCTAGGAGTGGCCAAGGAATCCGTCCGGAGGAAAGATGTTCTTCAGGTTGACACGGAGAACGGGTTTTGGGCCATTGGCATGATGGATGGAGGGGAATATTATGCCTGTACGTCGCCCTGGCGCACTGAGTTGTCTATTAAGCCCCAGATCATCCGTGTCTATCTGGACATCAAGGGAGGAAAGGTGTCGTTTTATAACGCTGAGAACATGAGCCTTCTCTTCAGCTTTACAGACACCTTTACTGAGAAGCTGTACCCTTACTTCTGTCTGTGCTTGGAACCAGACACCACCAAGCTCGCCACAATGAAAATCTGCCCACTCAAGGTGACTTTACCGAATTAGAGTCCACTGTTTCCTGCTGGAACAGGGTACGGCTCTGACACCATCCTGCCATTGAACAGTAAACACAAAACAGTCTGCAGATACTGGAAATCCAGAACTGAGGCCCTCTACTCCTCAGGGTCAACTATATGTGCTGTGTCCTATCTGTCGCCTATCGCCTATTGTTGCTGTGTCCTATCTGTCTGTCAGTCATGGGTGCTGTGTCCTATCAGTCTGTCACCTATGGGTGCTGTGTCCTATCTGTCTGTCAGTCATGGGTGCTGTGTCCTATCGGTCTGTCACTTATGGGTGCTGTGTCCTATCAGTCTGTCACCTGTGGATGCTGTGTCCTATCAGTCTGTCAGTCATGGGTGCTGTGTCATATCAGTGTGTCACCTGTGGGTGCTGTGTCCTATCAGCCTGTCAGTCATGGGTGCTGTGTCATATCAGTGTGTCACCTATGGGTGCTGTGTCCTATCAGTCTGTCAGTCATGGGTGCTGTGTCCTATCGGTCTGTCAGCTATGGGTGCTGTGTCCTATCGGTCTGTCACCTATGGGTGCTGTGTCCTATCAGTCATGGGTGCTGTGTTCTATCAGTCTGTCACCTATGGGTGCTGTGTCCTATCTGTCTGTTAGCTATGGGTACTGTGTCCTAGCGGTCTGTCAGCTATGGGTGCTGTGTTCTATCACCTATGGGTGCTGTGTCCTATCAGTCTGTCACCTATGGGTGCTGTGTCCTATCAGTCTGTCAGTCATGGGTGCTGTGTCCTATCGGTCTGTCAGCTATGGGTGCTGTGTCCTATCAGTCTGTCACCTATGGGTGCTGTGTCCTATCAGTCTGTCAGTCATGGGTGCTGTGTCCTATCGGTCTGTCACCTATGGGTGCTGTGTCCTATCAGTCATGGGTGCTGTGTTCTATCAGTCTATCACCTATGGGTGCTGTGTCCTATCAGTCTGTCACCTATGGGTGCTGTGTCCTATCTATCACCTATGGGTGCTGTGTCCTATCAGTCTGTCACCTATGGGTGCTGTGTCCTATCTGTCTATCACCTATGGGTGCTGTTTCCTATCAGTCTGTCACCTATGGGTGCTGTGTCCTGTCTATGACCTATCGGTGCTGTGTCCTATCAGTCTGTCACCTATGGGTGCTGTGTTCTATCAGTCTGTCACCTATGGGTGCTGTTTCCTATCAGTCTGTCACCTATGGGTGCTGTGTCCTGTCTATCACCTATCGGTACTGTGTCCTATCAGTCTGTCACCTATGGGTGCTGTGTTCTATCAGTCTGTCACCTATGGGTGCTGTTTCCTATCAGTCTGTCACCTATGGGTGCTGTGTCCTGTCTATCACCTATCGGTACTGTGTCCTATCAATCTGTCACCTATGGGTGCTGTGTCCTATCAATCTGTCACCTATGGGTGCTGTGTTCTATCAGCTATGAATGTTGTATCCTAGCTGTCTACACAAAACACAAGCCAGGGCAGTACGATATGGGGAGCAGCCTGCTGCCCGTGCTGCAGACTCCCCTCTCCACTCGGCTGATGAATGCAAACGAGCAGCCGAGACTGACGCAGTTACACAGTTCAGCATCAGTAGCATCACAGGAGATGCCAGTCAGAGTTGATCAAAAACATAGGACCGCCTTAGGGATTTCATCCCCGGATCTTTCCTCGGGTTTACTCCTGTAGCCTTCCCCGTGAGTGACTTGTTTAAGGCACCATTAACCTGCTCCTGTCAGAACTGGTTCCTCTAAGCCACACATTAAGACCAGGAGCTGGACTGGTTGTCAGAGGCTATTTGACATGCACGCCATTGTGGAGCATTTAATAGGTCATGGGATCTTATCCCCATGTGCATTCGGGCATACTTAGCAAATCTATAGAACAATAACTGAAAACAGTATCTGTAAACTGTAAACAAACTGTGGAAATGCAGATAATAAATAAATAAATAGCAATAAATAACAAGCATGAAATAACAATATAAGAGTCCTTAAATGAGTGTAGTTATCCCCTTTTGTTCAAGAGCCTGGTGGCTGAAGGCAGTAACTGATCCTGAACCTGGTGGTGCGAGTCCTGGGGCTCTTGTACCTTCCACCGGGATGGCAGCAGTGAGAAAAGAGCAAAGTCTGGGTGCTGAGGATCTCCAATGATGGATGCTGTTTTTCTATGTCAACTTTTCATGTACATGTGCTCAATGTTTGGGAGGGTTTTACCCATGATGTACTCGCCCAAATCCACTACCTTCTGTAGGGGTTTCCATTCAAAGGCATTGGTATTCCCATACCAGGCCATATCCAACCAGCCAGCACACTTTCCACCACACATTGAGAGAAGTTTGCCAAGGTTTTCGATGACATGCCGAACCTCCGCAGACTCCTGAGGAAGTAGAGGTGCTGTTGTGCTTTCTTCACAATAATATTCAAATGATGGGTCTCGGACAGGTCCTCTGAGATAGTGACACCCAGAAATTTAGAGTTACTGAATCTCTGCACCTCTGATCCATCACCGAGTTCCCCATCACAGATCAGTGGAGGACCAACAGTTGGTGAAATGAATGACATGCTACAGTCAGGATAGTGGCTTGGTTGGTAGATTGTTGGGCCCCGGGCACCATCCAGAGGTCACAGCAAAGCCGCAGAGACACCAAGTTCCAATCCCAAGAAGGCAGCCGGGCATCCAATTTATTAACTGTAAGCTTAATGTCAGACATACCCACCCAGGGTATAAATGCCACCAAATTTAGCTTCTCGTAGCAGTAAATATTTAAAGAGCAAGACACATAAAATACTGGAGGAACTCAGCAGGTCAGACAGCATTGATGGAGAGGAATAAGTCCATAAGACACGGGAGCAGAATTAGGCCATTCAGCCCATTGAGTCTGATCTGCTATTCCATCATAGCTGATTATTAATCCTCTCAACCCCATTCTCCTGCCTACTCCCCATAACCCTTGATGCCTTTACTAATCAAGAACCTATCAATCTCCACTTAAAATATACCCAACGATTTGGCTACATTCGTTTGTGGCAATGAATTCCATAGATTTCACCACCCTCTAGCTAAAGAAATTCCTCTGCATCTGTTTTCTAACTGGATCTCCTTGTGTTCTGAGGCTGTGCCCTCTGGTCCTAGACTCCCACACTGCCGGAACACCCTTGCATCCTCTCCACATCCACTCTATCTGGAATAAACAGTCAATGATCCATTCTCTTTGCCTATTAGACTCCTCTTCTTCAGCCCCTTACCTTTTCCACCTGTCCCCTCTCAGCTTCTCAGTTCACTCACCTACCTTTCCTCCTCACTTGGACTTGCCTGTCACCTGTCAGCTTGAACTCCTGCCCCTCCCTCCACCTTCACCCTTAATTTCCAGAATTGATGACGCGTCTCAGCCTGAAACATTGACTTTTTATTCCTCTCAATCGGTGATGCCTGACCTGCTGAGCTCCCCCAGCACTTTGTATGTGTTGTTCTGCATTTCCAGCATCTACAGAATCTCTTGTGTTAAAGATTATAGATTAGCATCTTTTGTCAGGTGTACATCGAAACATACAGTGAAATGCACCATTTGTATTAACGACCAACACACTCCGAGGATGTGCTGGGGGCAGCTGGCATTGGTCACCGTGATTCCAGTGCCAACATAGCATACCCACAACTAACTAACCCTAACCCATACATCTTCGAAATGTGGTATGAAAACGGAGCACTGGGAGAAAGCCACATGGTCACAGTGAGAATGTACAGTCTGCTTACAGACAGCAACAGGAATGAAATCCTGATTGTTGGCACTGCAAAGCATTATGTTAGCCACTACACTACTGTGCCAACTGGAATACAATACAGTCGGACTTTTCAGGCGTGTTCAAAAGCCTGATGGCAGTGGGGAAGAAGCTGTTGTTGAACCTCAAGGTGTGGGTCTTCAGGTAGTGGTACCTCCTGCCTGAAGGCAGAATTGAGCAGACGGCACGGCCCGGATGGTGGGGTCTCTGAAGATTGATGTTGCCTTCCTGAGACATCAGCTCTTGTAGATGTTCTCAATGGTGGGAAGAGTTGTACTCATGATGGAACTGGTTGAGTCCTCCACTCTCTGTAGCCTCTTGTGTTCCTGTACACTGGAGATCACACACCAGAACATGGTACAACTAGATGTGATCACACTATCCCCTTGTGTTCCTATACACTGGAGATCACACACCAGAACATGGTACAACTAGATGTGATCACACTATCCCCATGTGTTCCTGTACACTGGAGATCACACACCAGAACGTGGTACAACTAGATGTGATCACACTATCCCTTTTTGTTCCTGTACACTGGAAATCACACACCAGAACGTGGTACAACTAGATGTGATCACACTATCCCTTTGTGTTCCTGTACACTGGAAATCACACAGCAGAACGTGGTACAACTAGGTGTGATCTCACTGATCCCCTTGTGTTCCTGTGTACTGGAAATCACACAGCAGAACGTGGTACAACTAGGTGTGATCTCACTGATCCCCTTGTGTTCCTGTGTACTGGAGATCACACACCAGAACGTGGTACAACTAGATGTGATCACACTATCCCCTTGTGTTCCTATACACTGGAGATCACACACCAGAACGTGGTACAACTAGGTGTGATCACACTATCCCCTTGTGTTCCTGTACACTGGAAATCACACACCAGAACGTGGTACAACTAGGTGTGATCACACTATCCCCATGTGTTCCTGTACACTGGAGATCCCACACCAGGCAGTGATATGACCAGACAGAATTCTGTCCACTGTACATTTATGAGGCTTGTTGGAGCATTAAATGAATGTAGTCAAAGCCTCTTCAACCAAAACCTCAGAATGCAAATCAGGTTTAACATCACTGGCAAACTGTCTGTCATGTAGGTTGTTGCATTGTGGCAGCAGAACAGTGCAATGCATTATAATAAGTATGTTTTTAAAAAATGAATTAATCAAGTAATGCAACAAGAGAACAGAAAGTAAAACAGTGAGATAATGTTCATGGGTTTACAGACCATTCAGAAATCTGATGGCAAAGGGGAAGAAGTGGGGTCTTCAGTCTCCTGCACCTTCCCCCTGATGGTAGCAATGAGAAGAGGGCATGTCGTTGCTCCCATTTCAAATGCCTGTTTTTTTAAAATTCTTCCTGCCAAACATCATAAATAAATAAATAATTCACCCATTTCTTTATCCTCCGTGGAGCCTGGTCTGTGCCATTGCTCGCTCTGTCTCCTGTGCTGTTAGATTCAGACTGAGATCAGAGTTTCCTGTGCTGTTAAATTCAGACTGAGATCTGTCGAATTCAGAGTCTCCTGTGCTGTTAGATTCAGACTGAGATCAGAGTCTCCTGTGCTGTTAGATTCAGACTGAGATCAGAGTCTCCTGTGCTGTTAGATTCAGACTGAATTCAGAGTCTCCTGTGCTGTTAGATTCAGACTGAGATCAGAGTCTCCTGCGCTGTTAGATTCAGACTGAGATCAGAGTCTCCCGTGCTGTTAGATTCAGACTGAATTCAGAGTCTCCTGTGCTGTTAGATTCAGACTGAGATCAGAGTCTCCTGTGCTGTTAGATTCAGACTGAATTCAGAGTCTCCTGTGCTGTTAGATTCAGACTGAGATCAGAGTCTCCTGTGCTGTTAGATTCAGACTGAATTCAGAGTCTCTTGTGCTGTTAGATTCAGACTGAATTCAGAGTCTCCTGTGCTGTTAGATTCAGACTGAGATCAGTCGGATTCAGAGTTTCCTGTGCTGTTAGATTCAGACTGAGATCAGAGTCTCCTGTGCTGTTAGATTCAGAATGAGATCAGAGTCTCCTGTGCTGTTAGTTTCAGACTGAGATCACAGTCTCCTGTGCTGTTAGATTCAGACTGAGATCACAGTCTCCTGTGCTGTTAGATTCAGACTGAGATCACAGTCTCCTGTGCTGTTAGATTCAGACTGAGATCAGAGTCTCCTGTGCTGTTAGATTCAGACTGAGATCAGAGTCTCCTGTGCTGTTAGATTCAGACTGAGATCAGAGTTTCCTGAGCTGTTAAATTCAGACTGAGATCAGAGTCGGATTCACAGTCTCCTGTGCTGTTAGATTCAGACTGAGATCAGAGTCTCCTGTGCTGTTAGATTCAGACTGAGATCAGAGTCAGATTCATTTATTTGTCACATGCACGTTGAAGCCAATAATTAAATGTATCATCTGCATCACCGACCAACACAACTGAAAGATGTGCTGAGGGATAGCCTGCCACACATTCTGGCGTCACCACAACAAGCCACCTATTCTCGGCAGAATAACACAAGAAGCACCAATAACAGCATCAGAGAAACAGCCCTTCGGCCCATCTTGTTATTCTCTCACGTCCCATCGACTCACATTCAGATCATAGCCACCCACACTCTTCCCATCCGTGTACCAATCAAATTTCTGTTGAACTTGCACCCACATCCACGACTTCCACTGGCAACATGTTCCACACTCTCACCACCCTCTGGGTGAAGAAGTTTCCCCTCATGCTCCCTTAAACATTACACCTTTCACCCTTAACCCACGACCTCCAATTCTCGTCTCACCCAACCTCAGTGGAAAGAGACAGCTTGCATTTACCCTATCTATACCTGCACATTATTTTGTATACCTCTATTAAATCTGCCCTCATCTTCCTATGCTCCAGGGCTAAAGTGCCAACCTATTCTATCTTTCCCTATCCCTTAAGTCCATAATTCCCAGCCACATCCTTGTAAATTTTCAAAGCTCAAGATAAATATATTATTAAAGGAGATATATAGAGTCATAGAAAATACAGCATAGAAACAGGCCCTTCAGTCCACCTAGCCCATGCCAAAAGCATTTAAACTGCCTGCTCCCATCAACCTTCACTGCAACCATTGCCCTCCATATTCCTACTATCCATTTACCTCTCCAAACTTCTCTTAACTCTTGAAATTGAGCTCTCATCCGTGGCTCGTGCTGGCAGCTCATTCCACACTCTCTTGACTCTCCCATCTCCTCTATTCAGAACTTTCTTTTATGAAGACCAATGTGCCGAACGCTTTCTTTCCAAACCTGTCTGCCAGTGACACCACTTCCGATGAATTATGGACCTGAATTCCCAGATTCCTTTGTTCTACCGCATTCCTCAGTGCCCTACCGCTCACTGTGTAGGAGCTACCCTGGTTGGTTCAACAGAAGTGCAATTCCTCGCATTTGTCTGCATTAAATTCCATCTGCCATATTTCAGCACACAAACATGAGGAAATCTACAGATGCTGGAATTTCAAGCAACACACATAAAAATTGCTGGTGAACGCAGCAGGCCAGGCAACATTTCTAGGAAGAGGTACAGTCGACGTTTCAGGCCGAGACCCTTCGTCAGGACTAACTGAAGGAAGAGTTAGTAAGAGATTTGAAAGTTGGAGGGGGAGGGGGAGATCCAAAATGATAGGAGAAGACAGGAGGGGGAGGGATGGAGCCAAGAGCTGGACAGGTGATCTGCAAAAGGGGATACGAGAGGATCATGGGACAGGAGGGGCCCAGGGAGAAAGAAAAGGGGGAGGGGGAAAGCCCAGAGGATGGACAACGGGTATAGTCAGAGGGACAGAGGGAGAAAAAGACAAAATATATATATATATATAAAATAATATTAAATAAATAACGGATGGGGTACGAAGGGGAGGTGGGGCATTAACGGAAGTTAGAGAAGTCAATGTTCGTGCCGTCAGTTTGGAGGCTACCCAGACAGAATATAAGGTGTTGTTCCTCCAACCTGAGTGTGGCTTCATCTTTACAGTAGAGGAGGCCGTGGATAGACATATCAGAACGGGAATGCGATGTGGAATTCAAATGTGCGGCCACTGGGAGATCCTGCTTTCTCTGGCGGACAAAGCATAGGTGTTCAGTGAAATGGTCTCCCAGCCTGCGTCGGGTCTTGCCAATATATAGAAGGCCACATCGGGAGCACCGGACGCAGTATATCACCCCAGCTGACTCACAGGTGAAGTGTCGCCTCACCTGGAAGGACTGTCTGGGGCCCTGAATGGTGGTGAGGGAGGAAGTGTAAGGGCATGTGTAGCACTTGTTCTGCTTACAAGGATAAATGCCAGGAGGGAGATCGGTGGGGAGGGATGGGGGGGACGAATGGACAAGGGAGTTGCGTAGGGAGCGATCCCTGCGGAAAGCAGAGAGGTGGGGGAGGGAAAGATGTGCTTAGTGGTGGGATCCCGTTGGAGGTGGCGGAAGTTATGGGGAATAATATGTTGGACCCGGAGGCTGGAAGGGTGGTAGGTGAGGACCAGGGGAACCCTATTCCTACTGGGGTGGTTGGAGAATGGGGTGATAGCAGATGTGCGTGAAATGGGAGAGATGCGTTGAGAGCAGAGTTGATGGTGGAGGAAGGGAAGCCCCCTCCTTTAAAAAAGGAGGACATCTCCTTCGTCCTAGAATGAAAAGCCTCATCCTGAGAGCAGATGTGGCGGAGACGGAGGAATTGCGAGAAGGGGATGGCATTTTTACAAGAGACAGGGTGAGAAGTGGAATAGGCCAGGTATCTGTGAGAGTCCGTAAGCTTATAGTAGGCATCAGTAGATAAGCTGTCTCCAGAGATAGAGACAGAAAGATCCAGAAAGGGAAGGGAGGTGTCGGAAATGGACCAGGTAAATTTGGGGGCAGGGTGAAAGTTGGAGGCAAAGTTAAGGAAGTCAACGAGCTCAGCATGCATGCAGGAAACAGCACCAATGCAGTCGTCGATGTAGTGAAGGAAAAGTGGGGGACGGATACCAGTATAGGCTTGGAACATCGATTGTTCCACAAAGCCAACAAAAAGGCAGGCATACTTCTACTTTTTTAAGCCTTCTTTGAGTGATCCAATTTTTTTACTTTGGAAAAATAAAGGTATTAATTCTTTTTTGGATTTATTTAAAGAAGGTAGACTGATGTCCTTTGAACAATTAGTTGATAAATATTCTCTTTCATACTCACACATTTTACAATATCTCCAACTTAGACATTTCTTACAAAAATATTTAAGTAATTTTCCTCACATATTGGATGCTGACCTGTTAGATGCTATTATGAGTATGAACCCTTCGATGAAGGGTTCCATTGGAAGAATTTATAATTTACTATTGCAATGGGATAAGTGTCCTTTATTTAAGATTAAACAAGATTGGGAAAAGGAATTCATTTGACTTTTACGATGAAAGATTGGACGCGGATTCTGAACTGGTTAACTCTTCTTTGATCTGTGCTAGTCATTCACTGATTCAATTTAAAATTGTACATCGTTACCATTTGATGAAGGAGACATTGTCTACAATATTCCCTGATGTTGATAGTTATTGTGATAGATGTAAAACTGAGACAGCTACACTGACACATATGTTTTGGTCCTGTTCTATACTGGAACAGTTCTGGAAGTCAGTTTTTTTTTGACAATTTCTAAAGCACTTAAAATTAATTTACAACCTAACAAATTAACTGTGCTTTTTGGAGTAATTTCTCAAAATATCCATGGTATCTGTGTCTGACCAACACGTTATTGCATTTGTTACATTGACAGCTAGAGGAGCCATTTTGTTGAAGTGGAAGAATACATCAGCTCCCACTTTATCACAATGGTTCTCTCAAGTGATGCTATGTCTTAGCTTGGAGAAAATTAGAAGTTGAACCTTTGAACCTATGTTTGATTTTGAGAAAAGATGGAGCTCATTTGCTCGTTATTATCATTTGAGTTAATTGATGGATTCTCCACGATCTAATTGTAAATTTTTTTGGTACTTTTTTTTTGCTGGCAGTTTGATGTTTATCTTTAGAAGCTTTATGTATGATGCATGGCTCTGGGGTTGAACACCTAATGGGATTTTTCTTTTTTCCCCACTTTTCTTGCTTAGTAGGAGTTTTTTTTCATCACAAATTTTTTTCAATCTTTATATAATTTTTTTTTCTTGAGACATTGTAAGTGTTGGTTACTTCGATGTACTCATGTTTATTTTGAAAAAAAATAATAAAAAGATTTGAAAAGAAAGAAAAAGGCAGGCATAGCTAGGACCCATACGGGTGCCCATGGCTACACCTTTAGTTTGGAGGAAGTGGGAGGAGCCAAAGGAGAAATTATTAAGAGTAAAGACTAATTCTGCTAGACGGAGGCGAGTGGTGGTAGAGGGGAACTGGTTAGGTCTGGAATCCAAAAAGAAGTGGAAAGCTTTGAGACCTTCCTGGTGAGGGATAGAGGTATAGAAGGACTGGACATCCATGGTGAAAATAAGGCGGTGGGGGCCAGGGAACTTAAAATCATTGAAGAAATTCAAAGCATGAGAAATGTCATGAACATAGGTGGGAAGGGATTGAACAATGGGGGATAAAACATTGTTGAGGTATGCAGAAATGAGTTCAGTGGGGCAGGAGCAAGCTGAGACAATGGGTCTACCTGGACAGGCAGGTTTGTGGATCTTGGGTAGGAGGTAGAAACGGAAAGTACGGGGTGTGGGAACTATAAGGTTGGTGGCAGTGGATGGGAGATCCCCTGAGCTGATTAGGTTGGTGATTTTTATTTATTTATTTAGAAATATAGTGCAGAATCAGTCCTTCCCATCCTTTGAGCTGCTCTACCCAGCAAACCTTAACAATCCCGATTTAATAATATTAACAGATAATAAAAGATATTCTGTTGACTTAAAGTGCATATACGACATAGTTAAACATGGAACAATGTAATGCTTCTTCCTGCTACATCGTTCTAGCAGGATGTTCAGAGGCTTCACAGCTTTGGGGCAGAAGCTGTTACCCAGTTTAACAACCTTGTTCTTATGCTGCAGTACCTTCTGCCTGATGGCATGAGGTCAAAGAGATTACTGGATAGATGGGAGGGGTCATTGACAATGCTGAGGGCTCTGCAACTGTTCTGGACAGGGGGAGGGGGAGAGACCCTGACAAATTTTTTGGTGGGCTGCAATCAGCAGTATGTTGGTGACACAGAACAATGTTTGTAAAGAGCTCAGGACCTTTCCAATGGGCTGCAATCAGCGCAGGGCCAATAAAAAGAAAGGAGGTGTAGGCGGAGTGACCATTGTGGGAGTGGGGCAGTGTTAGAGTGGTCTGGCTTCAGTACAACAGGCTCTGCAAGCACAGGTGGAGGTTGTAAGTAAATTTCCAGTAAGTTCTTTATTTTGTCAGTACATAGTGCACTGAGACTGGATTGGAAGGTAGTGGTATGTTCTTTGTGTAAGATGAGGGATCTCCAGAACACCTCTTATCTCCCTGGTAACTACATCACGTGAGGTGCATTGAGCTACTGTTCCTTAGACCCTGTGTTAACGAACTGGAGCTGCAGATCAATGGCCGTCGGCTCATACCAGAGAATGAGGAGGTTATTGATCAGAGATATAGGGAGGTAGTTACCCCTAGATTGCAGGAGGCAGGTACCTGGGTGACTGTTGGGACAGGGAAAGGGGATAGGTAGCCAGTGCAGAGTACCCCTGTAGCTATATCCCTCAATAATAAGTGTACCACTTCAGATACTGTTGGGGCAGACAACCCATGGGGGGGGGGGGTGCATCTACAGCAACCGGCTCTCTGACACTGAGTCTACCTCTGTGGCTCAGAAGGGAAGTGGGGAGAAGAGAAGTGCAGTAATGATAAGGGATCCTATAAATAGAGGAGCAGAAAACTGATTCTGTGGACATGAAACTGATACCAGGATGGGACTGTATGTTGCCTCCCAGGTGCCAAGGTCAGGGATGTCTCGGATCTGGTCCATGGTGTTCCAAAGGGGGGAGGATGAACAGCCGGAAGTTGTGGTACATATTGGTACCAACGACATAGGTAGGAAAGTAGAGGGGGTCCTACAGAGAGAATATAGGCAGTTAGGCAGAAATCTGAAAAGCAGGACCCTAAGGTAGCAATCTCAGGATTGCTTCCTGTGCCACACGCCAGTGAGGGAAAAATAGGATGATTTGGCAGATAAATGCGTGGCTGAGGAACTGGTGCAGGGGGCAGGGTTTCAGATTTCTGGATTATTGGAATTGATTCTGTGAAAAGTGAGGTGGGGCCTCTGTTGGTCAGAGTTGGCCATGGATATTATGTCCTAGCTGTCTAAATATGCAAGCCTGGGCAGTATGATTTGGAAATCAAATTGTTGCCCATGTGGCAAGCTCCCCCTCTCCATGCAACTAATGAACCCAAAGGAACAGCAGAGACCAATACAGTTTGGCACCACCATTGCAGGGGTCGCCAGTCAGCATTGAACTCAATGTAAGACTGCCTTAGGGACTCCAGCTCTGGATTTTTCCCTCGGGGTTTACTGCCGAAGCCTTCCCCATGAATCGGTATAGCTGCAAGGCAGCGGAGGTTTGAGATCAGAGTTTTTCTTCTCCGAGATGAGCTGCCAACCACGGCTGACAAACCCCATCTGCCTGAATCGACTGGTTTTAAGGTGCTTGTAACTCGCCTTTGCCCCTTCTGTCAGTAGAAACGGTTCCACCAGACTTAGTAGCTAAGTTACACATGAAGGACAGGAGCTGGACTTGGTTATCAGAGGCTATTTGAGGCACACGCCACTGGGAGCATTTAATAGGTAGTGAGAGCTTGCCCCCATTACCACCTCCGGCTATAACAACCTTAAGGAGCCTGTGAAAGCTACAACCTGTACCAAAACAGTGGGCTACACCTGATCTCAAGGGGGCCAATATCCTAGTGGGCAGGTTTGCTGGATCTCTAAGGTGGGGTTTATACTAATTTGGCAGGGGGGTGGGAAACAGTGATGGGGATGAGGATGAGGCAGCTGCTATACAAGTAGATGCAGTGTGTAGTGAGACTGTCAGGAAGGACAGGCAGATGATAGGGTAAAATTCCAGTCAGTGGGATGAGGTGCAGTGTAACAGGGAGACAAAATCAAAAAGGGTGACGAATACAGGACTGAAAGTGTTATATTTGAATGAATACAGTATACGGATTAAGGTAGATGATCCTTCAGCACAGTTACAGATTGGCAGGTATGACATTGTAGCTGAAAGAAGATCATAGTTAGGATCTTAACATCCAAGGACACACAGTGTGTCAAGAAGACAAGCAGATAGACAGAGGGTATGGGATGGCTCTTTGCTGTTAAAATATGAAATAAAATCTTTGGAAAGAAGTAACATAGGATTGGAATGTATAGAACCCTTGTGGGCAGAGTTATAAAATTGTAAGGGTAAAAAGACCATGATGGAAGTTATGTACAGGCCTCCAAACAGTAGCCAGAATGTTGACTGCGAGTTACAATGGGAGATAGAAAATGCATGCCAAAAGGACAACATTTTGATAGTCATGGGGATTTCAAAATGCAGGTAGATTGGAAAAAATAAGTTGGTGCTGGATCCCAAGGGAGGAATTTGTAGAATGCCTGCAAAATGGCTTTTCTAAGCAGTTTATGGTTAAGCCCACAAGGTGAATGGTAATTCTGGATTAGGTGCTACGTAATGACTCAGATTTGATTGGGGAATTTAAGGTAAAGGAGCCCTGAGGAGACAGTGACCATAATATGATATAATTCAGCCTGCAATTTGGGAAGGAAAAGATAAAATCTGATGTATTAGATTAGATTCAACTGTATTGTCATTGTGCCGAGTACAGATACAAAGCCAATGAAATGCATTTAGCATCTGACCAGAAATGCAAAGAATAGTGTTATTTACAAAATAACTGCAAATAGAAAAAGTGCTACAGCACACAAATATAAAAGTACTGAGACAGTACAATATGGGTGTAATACTGCTTAGCGCTGTGATGTGAGGTTCAGCAGGGTCACAGCCTCAGGGAAGAAGCTCTTCCTGTGCCTGCTGGTGCAGGAGCGGAGGCTCCTGTAGTGCCTACCGGATGGGAGGAGAGTAAAAAGGCCATGGTTAGGGTGAGATGCATCCTTGATAATGCTTTTCACCCTGCCCAGGCAGCATTTATGGTAGATGTTCTCAATAGTGGGCAGTTGGGTGCCGATAATCCACTGGGCAGTTTTCACCACACACTGGAGTGCTTTGCGGTCCGATACGGGACAATTGCCATACCACAGTGAGATGCAGTTGGTGAGTATGCTCTCAATGGTACAGCGGTAAAAGTCCATCAGTATCCTGGGATAGAGGTGAGCTTTCTTCATGCTCTGCAGGAAATAATGGTGCTGTTGCGTCTTTCTGATCTGGGTGGGAGTTCAGGGACCAGGTGAGATCCTCGGAAATGTGGACATCAAGGAATTTGAAGTTTGGTACACGCTCCACTACAGTTCCGTTGATGTAGATGGGGACGTGAGTGTGACTTCTGGCATTATTACAGATAATATTATCTATATTACAGTGGAGTAAAGGGAATTACAGAGACATAAGAAAAGAGCAGGTCAGATCTGATTGGAAAGGAACACTAGCAGGGATGATGGCAAAACAGCAATACCTGGTGTTCCTGGGAGAAATTCAGAAGGCACAGGACAGCTCCATCCCCCAGATAAAGAAGCATTCTAAAGAGAGGATGTGGCAACTCTGGCTGACAGGGAAATCAAAGACAGCATAAAAACTAAAGAGAGGGCATATAATGTAACAAAAAATAGTCGGAAGGTGGAGGATTGGGAAGCTTTTAAAACCAACTGAAAACAAGTAAAAAAAGGCTACAAAGACAGAAAAGATGAAATATGAAGGTAAACTAGCCAATAGTATAAAAGAGGATACGAAAAGTTATTTTCAAATATATAAAGAGTAAAAGAGAAATGAGAGTGGATATCAGACCTCTGGAAAATGATGCTGGAGAGATAGTAATGGGGAACAAAGAAATGGCAGACAAACTGGTTAAGTATTTTGCATCAGCCTTCACTATGGAAGGCACGAGCAGAATGCCAAAAATTCAAGTGTTGGGGGGCAGAAGTGAATTTAGCTGCTATTACTAAGGAGAAGGTGCTTGGGAAACTGAAAGGTCTGAAGGTAGATAAGTCACCTGGACCAGATGATGTCCATTCCGGGGTTCTGAAAGAGATGGCTGAAGAGACTGTGGAGGCATTAGTAATGATCTTTCAAAAATCACTAGATTCTGGAATGGCTCAAAAGGACTGGATAATTGCAAATGTCACTCCACTCTCTAAGAAGGGAGGTAGACAGAAGGAAAGAAATTCTAGGCCAGTTAGTCAGTGGTTGGGAAGATGTTGGAGACTATTATTAAGGTTGAAGTTTCGGGGCACTTTGAGGCACATGATAAAATTGGCCAAAGTCAGCATGGTTTCCAACAGGGGAAATCTTCTCTGACAAACCTGTTGGAATTCTTTGAGGAAATAGCAGGCAGGATAGACAAAGGAGAGTCAATAGATTTTGTATATTTGGATTTCAGAAGGCCTTTGACAAGATGCCACACATGAAGCTGCTTAACATGGTAAGAGCCCATGGTGTTATAGGGAAGGTACTGGCGTGTCAGAGATTGGCTGTTAGAAGATACTCATCCTGATGAAGGGCCTTGGCACAAATCGTTGACTTTTTTCCATAGATGCTGCCTGATCTGCTGAGTTCCTCCAGCATTTTGTGTGTGTTAGTTGGATTTCCAGCATCTGCAGATTTTCTCTTGTTTGAAATTAATTTCAGGTTAAGTCGGTGTTAAAGAAGGGAAATGGAATGTTAGATTTCATTTCGAGAGGATTAGAATACAAAAGCAATCATGTAATGCTGAGGCTTTAGAAGGCATTCATCAGACTGCACTTGAGAATTATGAGCAGTTTTTTGGGTTGCATTGGAGAGGGACCTGAGGAAGTTCACAAGAATGATCCCAGAAATGAAAGGGTTAACATATAAAACCATAAGACACGGGAGCAGAATTAATCCAGTCAGCCCATCAAGTCTGCTCCGCCATTCCACCATGGCGCATCCTAAATCCCACTCAACACCATACACCTGCCTTCTCGCCATATTCTTTGATACCCTGACCGATCAGGAAACGATCAAATTCCACCTTAAATATACCCACGAACTTGGCCTACACTGCAGTCTGTGGCAGAGTGTTCCACAGATTTACTACTCTCTGGAAATTCCTCCTTACCTGCGTTCTAAAAGATCACCCCTCAATTTTGAGTCTGTGCCCTCTAGTTCTTGATACCTTCGCCGTAGGAAACATCCTCTCCACATCCACCTTATCTAGTCCTTTCAACATTCAGTAGGTTTCAATGAGACAACCACATTCTTCTAAATTCCAGTGAGTACTGTCCCAAAGCTACCAAAAGCTCCTCATATTTTAACTCTTTCATTCCTGGAATCATCCTCGTGAACCTCCTCTGGACTCTCTCCAATGACAACACATCCTTTCTGAGATATTGGGCCCAAACCTGTTGACAATACTCCAAGTGCAGCCTGACTAATGTCTTATAAAGCCTCAGCATTATCTCCTTGCTTTTATGTTCTATTCCTCTTGAAATAAATGCTAACATTGCATTTGCCTTCTTTACCACAGACTCAACCTGTAAATTAACCTTCTGGGAGTCTTGCACGAGGACTCCTAAGTCCCTCTGCACCTCTGATGTTTGAATTTTCTTCCCATTTAGATAATAGTCTGCACTATCGTTCCTTTTACCAAAATGCATTATCATACATTTCCCAACACTGTATTCCATCTGTCACTTTTTTGCCCATTCTTCTTTTGCCCATTCTTTTTTGCTCATTTGTCTAGGTCCTGCTGCAATCACATAGCTTCCTCAGCACTACCTTCCCCTCCACCTATCTTCGTATCATCCACAAACTTTGCCACAAAGACATCAATTCCATTATCTAAATCATTGACAAGCAATGTAAAAATCAGCAGTCTCAATACTGACCCCTGAGGAACACTAATCCTCAGAATCCCTCAGTTCTCTCACTGAGCTATGAAACAGGAGTTAACATCACTCACTGGGTCTGACAGGCAATAATAATCATAATAAATGAATAAGCAATAAATATCAAGAACATGAGTCCTGAAAATGAGTCCATAGGTTGTGGGAACAGTTCAGTGATGGGGTGAGTGAAGTTGAGTGAAGTTATCCCTTCTGGTTCGGGAGCCTGATGGTTGAGGGGTTATAACTGTTCCTGAATCTGGTAGTGTGAGTCCTGAGGCTCCTGTACCTCCCTCCCAATGGCAGCAGTGGAAAGAGAGCATAGCCCTGCAAGAAAGCTCCATGTAAATGTACTCAATAGTGAGAAGGGCTTTACCCGTGATGGACTGGGCTGTATCCTCTACTTTTTGAAGGATCTTTCAATCAAGGATGTTGGTGTTTCTGTACCAGGCTGTCAATATTGAGGATATTGAAATGCTGCTCATCCAATAAATGTTCTTTTATATGCCACCCCTTCCTCCCCTCCCCACCCCACTGCTGTCTGTAAGGTGTTTGTATGGGTTAGTAGGTTCATTGGTCACATGGGTGGAGCTGAGCATGCAGACACTTTCAGCTGAAAGGGTCTGTATCCCTACATAATCAAAATGGAGATTTGGGCTGGTGCTTCTGGATCGAGGTTTTGTCTGTGAGGTGACTTCGGAGAACCTCATCATCCAACAGACATTTCATTGTGAAGATTCGAGAATGCGTCACGAAAGAGTTTATCATTGTCAGAGCAGACTTCGAACATGGAGCAGGATATTCAGTTCATAATGTCATGCTGAACTAATAATTAACTAATAAATAGGTAATCAATTGCTGACTAAACTAATCCCTTCTGCCTACATAAAGACCATATTCTTTTATTTTCCTCACATTCATGTGCCCATTCTTAAACACCTGTAATATACCTGCCTCTTCCACCCTGTGGGCAGCGCATTCCAGACAAATTGAACTCAGGTCACACACATCAAAGTTGCTGGTGAACGCAGCAGGCCAGGCAGCATCTCCAGGAAGAGGTACAGTCGACGTTTCGGGCTGAGACCCTTCGTCAGGACTGGTTGACCTCAGGTCACTGGTTCTGTAATAGTGTTACACTAATGGCTATGCTACTGTGGAGAACCCATTTTACTTACTCCATTGTCTTCCCTGGAGTAAAAGATTGAGATCAAGCCTCGGTTGTGATATGTTGAACTTTTGCCTCTCTGCTTTTGTTTTCTGTTGCCGTGCTAATAAATCCCTGAGGGGAGCCCGCGTACTGGCACGTCCCTAGTTCAGTGGACTGCTTACTAACGTTTAGACAGGCCCCGCCGATATGAATTCCTGTATCACAGCTCAGCACAAGGATAAATCTGCCCTCTGAGCCAACGACACTTCTCAGTTTAATCAGCATGTTCAGCTTCCTCCTGGTTGTTTGAATATTACCTCTTCATGAACCCCTGCCTGCCCAAGGACTTGCACCCACTGCAATTCGCCTACCTCCACAACAGGTTGGCAACAGATGCAAGCTCACTGGCTTGCCACTTGGCTTTGGGACACCTCGACAAGCACAAAACAACATCTGGCTGTTTTGTGCCCCTCATCTTAGAAAAGATGTGCTGGCATTGGAGAGGGTCCAGAGTAAGTTCACAAGGATGATTCCAGGAATGAAAGCATTACCATATGAGGAATGTTTGATGGCTCTGGGTCTGTACTCGCTGGAATTCAGAAGATGAGGGCAGATCTCGTTGAAACCTTTCAAATGTTGGAAGGGCTAGACAGAGTAGATGTGGAAAGGATGATTCCCATGGTGGGAGAGTCTAGGACAAGAGGGCACAGCCTCAGGATAGAGGGGTGCCCTTTCAAAATAGCGATACAGAGAAATTTCTTTAGCCAAAGGGTGGTGAATTTGTGGAATTTGCTGTCACAGGCAGCTGTGGAGGCCAGGTCATTGGGTGTATTTAAGGCAGAGACTGATAGGTTCTTGATTGGACATGGCATCAAAGGTCATGGGGAGAAGGCTGGGAAATGGGTTTGAGGAGGAGGGAAAAAAAGGATCAGCCATGATTGAATGGCGGAGCAGACTCGATGGGCCAGATGGCCTAATTCTGCTCCTATGCCTTATGGTCTATGGTTTTACGGGATAAGCTGCCCCTACCTATTTCTTGTTGCCATTGGAGTGCGACCCAAATAGCCTCAGACAACCAAGTCCAACTCCTGGCCTTCACGTGTGGCTTAGCTACTAAACCTGGTGGAACCATCTCTACCGGCAGCTGTGTACATACATCTACTGACGCTTCTGGACACATCTTCAGTGATGTTCCTGGAATCATCGGGTGTTTCGGGTCTTTCAACATCAACAACCTCCTCCAGGTGACCCAGCCGGGGCTGATCAGACCCCAGCTTGTGTCCAGATGGCTAGCTACTTATGACTCCATGGCTCCTCTTTTGAGCCACAGCCATCTTGAGGCCCTCTCTGCCGCATCGGTGGTACTGCGGATGGCTCTCCTCTTCCTCTCTCCCTCGATGCCCAAAATGCTGAAGGCTCTAACTAAGGAACGGGCTACGAATCCCCTACAACCAACGTCCACTGGGAGATACCTCGCTCTCCATCCAGCCTGCTGACAGTTGCTGACCAGTCCTGCGTACTTGGAGAGCTTCCTTAAATGGCAAAAATGGATTACTAGCACCTTAAAACTAGTCCTGGTTGACAGCTCAAAGAGAAGAAAATCTCTGATCTCAGACGCTTGTGACTATACCCACTCAGAAGGAAGGCTTCATAAGTAAATCCCTAGAAAAAATCCGGAGCTGGAATCTCTCAGGCAGTCCTATGTTGAGTTCGACACCGACAGGCAACTTCTGGGATGCCGCTGGTACCAAACTGTATCGGTCTCTGCCGTTCCTTTGGATTCATCAGCTGCATGGAGAGGGGGAGCCTGCAGTCTGGGCAACAGCTTCCTCTCCATATCGTACTGCCCTGTCTCGCTCTCCACATCGTACTGCCCTGTCTCGCTCTCCACATCGTACTGCCCTGACTCGCTCTCCACATCGTACTGCCCTGTCTCGCTCTCCACATCGTACTGCCCTGTCTCGCTCTCCACATCGTACTGCCCTGTCTCGCTCTCCACATCGTACTGCCCTGTCTCGCTCTCCACATCGTACTGCCCTGACTCGCTCTCCACATCGTACTGCCCTGTCTCGCTCTCCACATCGTACTGCCCTGACTCGCTCTCCACATCGTACTGCCCTGTCTCGCTCTCCACATCGTACTGCCCTGACTCGCTCTCCACATCGTACTGCCCTGTCTCGCTCTCCACATCGTACTGCCCTGTCTCGCTCTCCACATCGTACTGCCCTGACTCGCTCTCCACATCGTACTGCCCTGTCTCGCTCTCCACATCGTACTGCCCTGACTCGCTCTCCACATCGTACTGCCCTGACTCGCTCTCCACATCGTACTGCCCTGACTCGCTCTCCACATCGTACTGCCCTGTCTCGCTCTCCACATCGTACTGCCCTGTCTCGCTCTCCACATCGTACTGCCCTGTCTCGCTCTCCACATCGTACTGCCCTGTCTCGCTCTCCACATCGTACTGCCCTGACTCGCTCTCCACATCGTACTGCCCTGTCTCGCTCTCCACATCGTACTGCCCTGTCTCGCTCTCCACATCGTACTGCCCTGTCTCGCTCTCCACATCGTACTGCCTTGACTCGCTCTCCACATCGTACTGCCCTGTATCTCGCTCTCCACATCGTACTGCCCTGACTCGCTCTCCACATCGTACTGCCCTGTCTCGCTCTCCACATCGTACTGCCCTGTCTCGCTCTCCACATCGTACTGCCCTGACTCGCTCTCCACATCGTACTGCCCTGTCTCGCTCTCCACATCGTACTGCCCTGTCTCGCTCTCCACATCGTACTGCCCTGTCTCGCTCTCCACATCGTACTGCCCTGTCTCGCTCTCCACATCGTACTGCCCTGTCTCGCTCTCCACATCGTACTGCCCTGTCTCGCTCTCCACATCGTACTGCCCTGTCTCGCTCTCCACATCGTACTGCCCTGTCTCGCTCTCCACATCGTACTGCCCTGTCTCGCTCTCCACATCGTACTGCCCTGTCTCGCTCTCCACATCGTACTGCCCTGACTCGCTCTCCACATCGTACTGCCCTGTCTCGCTCTCCACATCGTACTGCCCTGTCTCGCTCTCCACATCGTACTGCCCTGACTCGCTCTCCACATCGTACTGCCCTGTCTCGCTCTCCACATCGTACTGCCCTGACTCGCTCTCCACATCGTACTGCCCTGTCTCGCTCTCCACATCGTACTGCCCTGACTCGCTCTCCACATCGTACTGCCCTGTCTCGCTCTCCACATCGTACTGCCCTGTCTCGCTCTCCACATCGTACTGCCCTGACTCGCTCTCCACATCGTACTGCCCTGTCTCGCTCTCCACATCGTACTGCCCTGTCTCGCTCTCCACATCGTACTGCCCTGTCTCGCTCTCCACATCGTACTGCCCTGTCTCGCTCTCCACATCGTACTGCCCTGACTCGCTCTCCACATCGTACTGCCCTGTCTCGCTCTCCACATCGTACTGCCCTGTCTCGCTCTCCACATCGTACTGCCCTGACTCGCTCTCCACATCGTACTGCCCTGTCTCGCTCTCCACATCGTACTGCCCTGTCTCGCTCTCCACATCGTACTGCCCTGTCTCGCTCTCCACATCGTACTGCCCTGTCTCGCTCTCCACATCGTACTGCCCTGTCTCGCTCTCCACATCGTACTGCCCTGTCTCGCTCTCCACATCGTACTGCCCTGTCTCGCTCTCCACATCGTACTGCCCTGACTCGCTCTCCACATCGTACTGCCCTGTCTCGCTCTCCACATCGTACTGCCCTGTCTCGCTCTCCACATCGTACTGCCCTGACTCGCTCTCCACATCGTACTGCCCTGTCTCGCTCTCCACATCGTACTGCCCTGTCTCGCTCTCCACATCGTACTGCCCTGTCTCGCTCTCCACATCGTACTGCCCTGTCTCGCTCTCCACATCGTACTGCCCTGTCTCGCTCTCCACATCGTACTGCCCTGTCTCGCTCTCCACATCGTACTGCCTCTGTCTCGCTCTCCACATCGTACTGCCCTGTCTCGCTCTCCACATCGTACTGCCCTCTCCACATCGTACTGCCCTGTCTCGCTCTCCACATCGTACTGCCCTGTCTCGCTCTCCACATCGTACTGCCCTGTCTCGCTCTCCACATCGTACTGCCTGCTCGCTCTCCACATCGTACTGCCCTGTCTCGCTCTCCACATCGTACTGCCCTGTCTCGCTCTCCACATCGTACTGCCCTGCTCGCTCTCCACATCGTACTGCCCTGTCTCGCTCTCCACATCGTACTGCCCTGTCTCGCTCTCCACATCGTACTGCCCTGTCTCGCTCTCCACATCGTACTGCCCTGTCTCGCTCTCCACATCGTACTGCCCTGACTCGCTCTCCACATCGTACTGCCCTGTCTCGCTCTCCACATCGTACTGCCCTGTCTCGCTCTCCACATCGTACTGCCCTGTCTCGCTCTCCACATCGTACTGCCCTGTCTCGCTCTCCACATCGTACTGCCCTGTCTCGCTCTCCACATCGTACTGCCCTGTCTCGCTCTCCACATCGTACTGCCCTGTCTCGCTCTCCACATCGTACTGCCCTGTCTCGCTCTCCACATCGTACTGCCCTGTCTCGCTCTCCACATCGTACTGCCCTGTCTCGCTCTCCACATCGTACTGCCCTGTCTCGCTCTCCACATCGTACTGCCCTGACTCGCTCTCCACATCGTACTGCCCTGTCTCGCTCTCCACATCGTACTGCCCTGTCTCGCTCTCCACATCGTACTGCCCTGTCTCGCTCTCCACATCGTACTGCCCTGTCTCGCTCTCCACATCGTACTGCCCTGTCTCGCTCTCCACATCGTACTGCCCTGTCTCGCTCTCCACATCGTACTGCCCTGACTCGCTCTCCACATCGTACTGCCCTGTCTCGCTCTCCACATCGTACTGCCCTGTCTCGCTCTCCACATCGTACTGCCCTGTCTCGCTCTCCACATCGTACTGCCCTGTCTCGCTCTCCACATCGTACTGCCCTGTCTCGCTCTCCACATCGTACTGCCCTGTCTCGCTCTCCACATCGTACTGCCCTGTCTCGCTCTCCACATCGTACTGCCCTGTCTCGCTCTCCACATCGTACTGCCCTGTCTCGCTCTCCACATCGTACTGCCCTGTCTCGCTCTCCACATCGTACTGCCCTGTCTCGCTCTCCACATCGTACTGCCCTGTCTCGCTCTCCACATCGTACTGCCCTGTCTCGCTCTCCACATCGTACTGCCCTGTCTCGCTCTCCACATCGTACTGCCCTGTCTCGCTCTCCACATCGTACTGCCCTGACTCGCTCTCCACATCGTACTGCCCTGTCTCGCTCTCCACATCGTACTGCCCTGTCTCGCTCTCCACATCGTACTGCCCTGTCTCGCTCTCCACATCGTACTGCCCTGTCTCGCTCTCCACATCGTACTGCCCTGTCTCGCTCTCCACATCGTACTGCCCTGTCTCGCTCTCCACATCGTACTGCCCTGACTCGCTCTCCACATCGTACTGCCCTGTCTCGCTCTCCACATCGTACTGCCCTGTCTCGCTCTCCACATCGTACTGCCCTGTCTCGCTCTCCACATCGTACTGCCTGACTCGCTCTCCACATCGTACTGCCCTGTCTCGCTCTCCACATCGTACTGCCCTGTCTCGCTCTCCACATCGTACTGCCCTGTCTCGCTCTCCACATCGTACTGCCCTGTCTCGCTCTCCACATCGTACTGCCCTGTCTCGCTCTCCACATCGTACTGCCCTGTCTCGCTCTCCACATCGTACTGCCCTGACTCGCTCTCCACATCGTACTGCCCTGTCTCGCTCTCCACATCGTACTGCCCTGTCTCGCTCTCCACATCGTACTGCCCTGTCTCGCTCTCCACATCGTACTGCCCTGTCTCGCTCTCCACATCGTACTGCCCTGTCTCGCTCTCCACATCGTACTGCCCTGTCTCGCTCTCCACATCGTACTGCCCTGTCTCGCTCTCCACATCGTACTGCCCTGTCTCGCTCTCCACATCGTACTGCCCTGCTCGCTCTCCACATCGTACTGCCCTGTCTCGCTCTCCACATCGTACTGCCCTGTCTCGCTCTCCACATCGTACTGCCCTGTCTCGCTCTCCACATCGTACTCGCCCTGACTCGCTCTCCACATCGTACTGCCCTGTCTCGCTCTCCACATCGTACTGCCCTGTCTCGCTCTCCACATCGTACTGCCCTGTCTCGCTCTCCACATCGTACTGCCCTGTCTCGCTCTCCACATCGTACTGCCCTGTCTCGCTCTCCA
Organism: Mobula hypostoma; assembly: GCF_963921235.1. Classification (NCBI taxonomy): domain Eukaryota; kingdom Metazoa; phylum Chordata; class Chondrichthyes; order Myliobatiformes; family Myliobatidae; genus Mobula; species Mobula hypostoma. The sequence goes on from NC_086104.1 coordinate 2,596,939, forward strand.
CATCGTACTGCCCTGACTCGCTCTCCACATCGTACTGCCCTGTCTCGCTCTCCACATCGTACTGCCCTGTCTCGCTCTCCACATCGTACTGCCCTGTCTCGCTCTCCACATCGTACTGCCCTGTCTCGCTCTCCACATCGTACTGCCCTGTCTCGCTCTCCACATCGTACTGCCCTGTCTCGCTCTCCACATCGTACTGCCCTGTCTCGCTCTCCACATCGTACTGCCCTGTCTCGCTCTCCACATCGTACTGCCCTGTCTCGCTCTCCACATCGTACTGCCCTGTCTCGCTCTCCACATCGTACTGCCCTGTCTCGCTCTCCACATCGTACTGCCCTGTCTCGCTCTCCACATCGTACTGCCCTGTCTCGCTCTCCACATCGTACTGCCCTGTCTCGCTCTCCACATCGTACTGCCCTGACTCGCTCTCCACATCGTACTGCCCTGTCTCGCTCTCCACATCGTACTGCCCTGTCTCGCTCTCCACATCGTACTGCCCTGTCTCGCTCTCCACATCGTACTGCCCTGTCTCGCTCTCCACATCGTACTGCCCTGTCTCGCTCTCCACATCGTACTGCCCTGTCTCGCTCTCCACATCGTACTGCCCTGTCTCGCTCTCCACATCGTACTGCCCTGCTCGCTCTCCACATCGTACTGCCCTGTCTCGCTCTCCACATCGTACTGCCCTGTCTCGCTCTCCACATCGTACTGCCCTGTCTCGCTCTCCACATCGTACTGCCCTGTCTCGCTCTCCACATCGTACTGCCCTGACTCGCTCTCCACATCGTACTGCCCTGTCTCGCTCTCCACATCGTACTGCCCTGTCTCGCTCTCCACATCGTACTGCCCTGTCTCGCTCTCCACATCGTACTGCCCTGTCTCGCTCTCCACATCGTACTGCCCTGTCTCGCTCTCCACATCGTACTGCCCTGTCTCGCTCTCCACATCGTACTGCCCTGACTCGCTCTCCACATCGTACTGCCCTGTCTCGCTCTCCACATCGTACTGCCCTGTCTCGCTCTCCACATCGTACTGCCCTGTCTCGCTCTCCACATCGTACTGCCCTGTCTCGCTCTCCACATCGTACTGCCCTGTCTCGCTCTCCACATCGTACTGCCCTGTCTCGCTCTCCACATCGTACTGCCCTGTCTCGCTCTCCACATCGTACTGCCCTGTCTCGCTCTCCACATCGTACTGCCCTGTCTCGCTCTCCACATCGTACTGCCCTGTCTCGCTCTCCACATCGTACTGCCCTGTCTCGCTCTCCACATCGTACTGCCCTGTCTCGCTCTCCACATCGTACTGCCCTGTCTCGCTCTCCACATCGTACTGCCCTGTCTCGCTCTCCACATCGTACTGCCCTGTCTCGCTCTCCACATCGTACTGCCCTGTCTCGCTCTCCACATCGTACTGCCCTGTCTCGCTCTCCACATCGTACTGCCCTGACTCGCTCTCCACATCGTACTGCCCTGTCTCGCTCTCCACATCGTACTGCCCTGTCTCGCTCTCCACATCGTACTGCCCTGTCTCGCTCTCCACATCGTACTGCCCTGTCTCGCTCTCCACATCGTACTGCCCTGTCTCGCTCTCCACATCGTACTGCCCTGTCTCGCTCTCCACATCGTACTGCCCTGACTCGCTCTCCACATCGTACTGCCCTGTCTCGCTCTCCACATCGTACTGCCCTGTCTCGCTCTCCACATCGTACTGCCCTGTCTCGCTCTCCACATCGTACTGCCCTGTCTCGCTCTCCACATCGTACTGCCCTGTCTCGCTCTCCACATCGTACTGCCCTGTCTCGCTCTCCACATCGTACTGCCCTGACTCGCTCTCCACATCGTACTGCCCTGTCTCGCTCTCCACATCGTACTGCCCTGACTCGCTCTCCACATCGTACTGCCCTGTCTCGCTCTCCACATCGTACTGCCCTGTCTCGCTCTCCACATCGTACTGCCCTGTCTCGCTCTCCACATCGTACTGCCCTGTCTCGCTCTCCACATCGTACTGCCCTGTCTCGCTCTCCACATCGTACTGCCCTGTCTCGCTCTCCACATCGTACTGCCCTGTCTCGCTCTCCACATCGTACTGCCCTGTCTCGCTCTCCACATCGTACTGCCCTGTCTCGCTCTCCACATCGTACTGCCCTGTCTCGCTCTCCACATCGTACTGCCCTGTCTCGCTCTCCACATCGTACTGCCCTGTCTCGCTCTCCACATCGTACTGCCCTGTCTCGCTCTCCACATCGTACTGCCCTGTCGCTCTCCACATCGCTGCCCTCCACATCGTACTGCCCTGTCTCGCTCTCCACATCGTACTGCCCTGTCTCGCTCTCCACATCGTACTGCCCTGTCTCGCTCTCCACATCGTACTGCCCTGTCTCGCTCTCCACATCGTACTGCCCTGTCTCGCTCTCCACATCGTACTGCCCTGACTCGCTCTCCACATCGTACTGCCCTGTCTCGCTCTCCACATCGTACTGCCCTGACTCGCTCTCCACATCGTACTGCCCTGTCTCGCTCTCCACATCGTACTGCCCTGTCTCGCTCTCCACATCGTACTGCCCTGTCTCGCTCTCCACATCGTACTGCCCTGTCTCGCTCTCCACATCGTACTGCCCTGACTCGCTCTCCACATCGTACTGCCCTGTCTCGCTCTCCACATCGTACTGCCCTGACTCGCTCTCCACATCGTACTGCCCTGTCTCGCTCTCCACATCGTACTGCCCTGTCTCGCTCTCCACATCGTACTGCCCTGTCTCGCTCTCCACATCGTACTGCCCTGTCTCGCTCTCCACATCGTACTGCCCTGACTCGCTCTCCACATCGTACTGCCCTGTCTCGCTCTCCACATCGTACTGCCCTGTCTCGCTCTCCACATCGTACTGCCCTGTCTCGCTCTCCACATCGTACTGCCCTGTCTCGCTCTCCACATCGTACTGCCCTGTCTCGCTCTCCACATCGTACTGCCCTGACTCGCTCTCCACATCGTACTGCCCTGTCTCGCTCTCCACATCGTACTGCCCTGTCTCGCTCTCCACATCGTACTGCCCTGTCTCGCTCTCCACATCGTACTGCCCTGTCTCGCTCTCCACATCGTACTGCCCTGTCTCGCTCTCCACATCGTACTGCCCTGTCTCGCTCTCCACATCGTACTGCCCTGACTCGCTCTCCACATCGTACTGCCCTGTCTCGCTCTCCACATCGTACTGCCCTGTCTCGCTCTCCACATCGTACTGCCCTGACTCGCTCTCCACATCGTACTGCCCTGTCTCGCTCTCCACATCGTACTGCCCTGCTCGCTCTCCACATCGTACTGCCCTGTCTCGCTCTCCACATCGTACTGCCCTGCTCGCTCTCCACATCGTACTGCCCTGTCTCGCTCTCCACATCGTACTGCCCTGTCTCGCTCTCCACATCGTACTGCCCTGTCTCGCTCTCCACATCGTACTGCCCTGTCTCGCTCTCCACATCGTACTGCCCTGTCTCGCTCTCCACATCGTACTGCCCTGTCTCGCTCTCCACATCGTACTGCCCTGTCTCGCTCTCCACATCGTACTGCCCTGTCTCGCTCTCCACATCGTACTGCCCTGTCTCGCTCTCCACATCGTACTGCCCTGACTCGCTCTCCACATCGTACTGCCCTGTCTCGCTCTCCACATCGTACTGCCCTGTCTCGCTCTCCACATCGTACTGCCCTGTCTCGCTCTCCACATCGTACTGCCCTGCTCGCTCTCCACATCGTACTGCCTGCTCGCTCTCCACATCGTACTGCCCTGTCTCGCTCTCCACATCGTACTGCCCTGTCTCGCTCTCCACATCGTACTGCCCTGTCTCGCTCTCCACATCGTACTGCCCTGACTCGCTCTCCACATCGTACTGCCCTGTCTCGCTCTCCACATCGTACTGCCCTGTCTCGCTCTCCACATCGTACTGCCCTGACTCGCTCTCCACATCGTACTGCCCTGTCTCGCTCTCCACATCGTACTGCCCTGCTCGCTCTCCACATCGTACTGCCCTGTCTCGCTCTCCACATCGTACTGCCCTGTCTCGCTCTCCACATCGTACTGCCCTGTCTCGCTCTCCACATCGTACTGCCCTGTCTCGCTCTCCACATCGTACTGCCCTGACTCGCTCTCCACATCGTACTGCCCTGTCTCGCTCTCCACATCGTACTGCCCTGACTCGCTCTCCACATCGTACTGCCCTGACTCGCTCTCCACATCGTACTGCCCTGTCTCGCTCTCCACATCGTACTGCCCTGTCTCGCTCTCCACATCGTACTGCCCTGACTCGCTCTCCACATCGTACTGCCCTGTCTCGCTCTCCACATCGTACTGCCCTGTCTCGCTCTCCACATCGTACTGCCCTGTCTCGCTCTCCACATCGTACTGCCCTGTCTCGCTCTCCACATCGTACTGCCCTGACTCGCTCTCCACATCGTACTGCCCTGTCTCGCTCTCCACATCGTACTGCCCTGACTCGCTCTCCACATCGTACTGCCCTGTCTCGCTCTCCACATCGTACTGCCCTGCTCGCTCTCCACATCGTACTGCCCTGTCTCGCTCTCCACATCGTACTGCCCTGTCTCGCTCTCCACATCGTACTGCCCTGACTCGCTCTCCACATCGTACTGCCCTGTCTCGCTCTCCACATCGTACTGCCCTGACTCGCTCTCCACATCGTACTGCCCTGTCTCGCTCTCCACATCGTACTGCCCTGTCTCGCTCTCCACATCGTACTGCCCTGTCTCGCTCTCCACATCGTACTGCCCTGACTCGCTCTCCACATCGTACTGCCCTGTCTCGCTCTCCACATCGTACTGCCCTGTCTCGCTCTCCACATCGTACTGCCCTGTCTCGCTCTCCACATCGTACTGCCCTGACTCGCTCTCCACATCGTACTGCCCTGTCTCGCTCTCCACATCGTACTGCCCTGTCTCGCTCTCCACATCGTACTGCCCTGACTCGCTCTCCACATCGTACTGCCCTGTCTCGCTCTCCACATCGTACTGCCCTGTCTCGCTCTCCACATCGTACTGCCCTGTCTCGCTCTCCACATCGTACTGCCCTGACTCGCTCTCCACATCGTACTGCCCTGTCTCGCTCTCCACATCGTACTGCCCTGTCTCGCTCTCCACATCGTACTGCCCTGTCTCGCTCTCCACATCGTACTGCCCTGTCTCGCTCTCCACATCGTACTGCCCTGTCTCGCTCTCCACATCGTACTGCCCTGTCTCGCTCTCCACATCGTACTGCCCTGTCTCGCTCTCCACATCGTACTGCCTGACTCGCTCTCCACATCGTACTGCCCTGTCTCGCTCTCCACATCGTACTGCCCTCGCTCTCCACATCGTACTGCCCTGCTCGCTCTCCACATCGTACTGCCCTGTCTCGCTCTCCACATCGTACTGCCCTGTCTCGCTCTCCACATCGTACTGCCCTGTCTCGCTCTCCACATCGTACTGCCCTGTCTCGCTCTCCACATCGTACTGCCCTGTCTCGCTCTCCACATCGTACTGCCCTGTCTCGCTCTCCACATCGTACTGCCCTGTCTCGCTCTCCACATCGTACTGCCCTGTCGCTCTCCACATCGTACTGCCCTGTCTCGCTCTCCACATCGTACTGCCCTGTCTCGCTCTCCACATCGTACTGCCCTGTCTCGCTCTCCACATCGTACTGCCCTGCTCGCTCTCCACATCGTACTGCCCTGTCTGCTCTCCACATCGTACTGCCCTGTCTCGCTCTCCACATCGTACTGCCCTGTCTCGCTCTCCACATCGTACTGCCCTGTCTCGCTCTCCACATCGTACTGCCCTGTCTCGCTCTCCACATCGTACTGCCCTGTCTCGCTCTCCACATCGTACTGCCCTGTCTCGCTCTCCACATCGTACTGCCCTGTCTCGCTCTCCACATCGTACTGCCCTGTCTCGCTCTCCACATCGTACTGCCCTGTCTCGCTCTCCACATCGTACTGCCCTGTCTCGCTCTCCACATCGTACTGCCCTGACTCGCTCTCCACATCGTACTGCCCTGTCTCGCTCTCCACATCGTACTGCCCTGCTCGCTCTCCACATCGTACTGCCCTGTCTCGCTCTCCACATCGTACTGCCCTGTCTCGCTCTCCACATCGTACTGCCCTGTCTCGCTCTCCACATCGTACTGCCCTGTCTCGCTCTCCACATCGTACTGCCCTGACTCGCTCTCCACATCGTACTGCCCTGTCTCGCTCTCCACATCGTACTGCCCTGTCTCGCTCTCCACATCGTACTGCCCTGTCTCGCTCTCCACATCGTACTGCCCTGTCTCGCTCTCCACATCGTACTGCCCTGTCTCGCTCTCCACATCGTACTGCCCTGTCTCGCTCTCCACATCGTACTGCCCTGTCTCGCTCTCCACATCGTACTGCCCTGTCTCGCTCTCCACATCGTACTGCCCTGTCTCGCTCTCCACATCGTACTGCCCTGTCTCGCTCTCCACATCGTACTGCCCTGACTCGCTCTCCACATCGTACTGCCCTGTCTCGCTCTCCACATCGTACTGCCCTGTCTCGCTCTCCACATCGTACTGCCCTGTCTCGCTCTCCACATCGTACTGCCCTGTCTCGCTCTCCACATCGTACTGCCCTGTCTCGCTCTCCACATCGTACTGCCCTGTCTCGCTCTCCACATCGTACTGCCCTGTCTCGCTCTCCACATCGTACTGCCCTGTCTCGCTCTCCACATCGTACTGCCCTGTCTCGCTCTCCACATCGTACTGCCCTGTCTCGCTCTCCACATCGTACTGCCCTGTCTCGCTCTCCACATCGTACTGCCCTGTCTCGCTCTCCACATCGTACTGCCCTGTCTCGCTCTCCACATCGTACTGCCCTGTCTCGCTCTCCACATCGTACTGCCCTGTCTCGCTCTCCACATCGTACTGCCCTGTCTCGCTCTCCACATCGTACTGCCCTGTCTCGCTCTCCACATCGTACTGCCCTGTCTCGCTCTCCACATCGTACTGCCCTGTCTCGCTCTCCACATCGTACTGCCCTGCTCGCTCTCCACATCGTACTGCCCTGTCTCGCTCTCCACATCGTACTGCCCTGTCTCGCTCTCCACATCGTACTGCCCTGACTCGCTCTCCACATCGTACTGCCCTGTCTCGCTCTCCACATCGTACTGCCCTGTCTCGCTCTCCACATCGTACTGCCCTGTCTCGCTCTCCACATCGTACTGCCCTGTCTCGCTCTCCACATCGTACTGCCCTGTCTCGCTCTCCACATCGTACTGCCCTGTCTCGCTCTCCACATCGTACTGCCCTGTCTCGCTCTCCACATCGTACTGCCCTGTCTCGCTCTCCACATCGTACTGCCCTGACTCGCTCTCCACATCGTACTGCCCTGTCTCGCTCTCCACATCGTACTGCCCTGTCTCGCTCTCCACATCGTACTGCCCTGTCTCGCTCTCCACATCGTACTGCCCTGTCTCGCTCTCCACATCGTACTGCCCTGTCGCTCTCCACATCGTACTGCCCTGTCTCGCTCTCCACATCGTACTGCCCTGTCTCGCTCTCCACATCGTACTGCCCTGACTCGCTCTCCACATCGTACTGCCCTGTCTCGCTCTCCACATCGTACTGCCCTGTCTCGCTCTCCACATCGTACTGCCCTGTCTCGCTCTCCACATCGTACTGCCCTGTCTCGCTCTCCACATCGTACTGCCCTGTCTCGCTCTCCACATCGTACTGCCCTGTCTCGCTCTCCACATCGTACTGCCCTGTCTCGCTCTCCACATCGTACTGCCCTGTCTCGCTCTCCACATCGTACTGCCCTGTCTCGCTCTCCACATCGTACTGCCCTGTCTCGCTCTCCACATCGTACTGCCCTGTCTCGCTCTCCACATCGTACTGCCCTGTCTCGCTCTCCACATCGTACTGCCCTGTCTCGCTCTCCACATCGTACTGCCCTGACTCGCTCTCCACATCGTACTGCCCTGTCTCGCTCTCCACATCGTACTGCCCTGTCTCGCTCTCCACATCGTACTGCCCTGTCTCGCTCTCCACATCGTACTGCCCTGACTCGCTCTCCACATCGTACTGCCCTGTCTCGCTCTCCACATCGTACTGCCCTGTCTCGCTCTCCACATCGTACTGCCCTGTCTCGCTCTCCACATCGTACTGCCCTGTCTCGCTCTCCACATCGTACTGCCCTGTCTCGCTCTCCACATCGTACTGCCCTGTCTCGCTCTCCACATCGTACTGCCCTGTCTCGCTCTCCACATCGTACTGCCCTGCTCGCTCTCCACATCGTACTGCCCTGTCTCGCTCTCCACATCGTACTGCCCTGTCTCGCTCTCCACATCGTACTGCCCTGTCTCGCTCTCCACATCGTACTGCCCTGACTCGCTCTCCACATCGTACTGCCCTGTCTCGCTCTCCACATCGTACTGCCCTGTCTCGCTCTCCACATCGTACTGCCCTGACTCGCTCTCCACATCGTACTGCCCTGCTCGCTCTCCACATCGTACTGCCCTGTCTCGCTCTCCACATCGTACTGCCCTGTCTCGCTCTCCACATCGTACTGCCCTGTCTCGCTCTCCACATCGTACTGCCCTGTCTCGCTCTCCACATCGTACTGCCCTGTCTCGCTCTCCACATCGTACTGCCCTGTCTCGCTCTCCACATCGTACTGCCCTGTCTCGCTCTCCACATCGTACTGCCCTGTCTCGCTCTCCACATCGTACTGCCCTGTCTCGCTCTCCACATCGTACTGCCCTGTCTCGCTCTCCACATCGTACTGCCCTGTCTCGCTCTCCACATCGTACTGCCCTGTCTCGCTCTCCACATCGTACTGCCCTGTCTCGCTCTCCACATCGTACTGCCCTGTCTCGCTCTCCACATCGTACTGCCCTGTCTCGCTCTCCACATCGTACTGCCCTGTCTCGCTCTCCACATCGTACTGCCCTGTCTCGCTCTCCACATCGTACTGCCCTGTCTCGCTCTCCACATCGTACTGCCCTGTCTCGCTCTCCACATCGTACTGCCCTGTCTCGCTCTCCACATCGTACTGCCCTGTCTCGCTCTCCACATCGTACTGCCCTGTCTCGCTCTCCACATCGTACTGCCCTGTCTCGCTCTCCACATCGTACTGCCCTGTCTCGCTCTCCACATCGTACTGCCCTGTCTCGCTCTCCACATCGTACTGCCCTGTCTCGCTCTCCACATCGTACTGCCCTGTCTCGCTCTCCACATCGTACTGCCCTGTCTCGCTCTCCACATCGTACTGCCCTGTCTCGCTCTCCACATCGTACTGCCCTGACTCGCTCTCCACATCGTACTGCCCTGTCTCGCTCTCCACATCGTACTGCCCTGACTCGCTCTCCACATCGTACTGCCCTGTCTCGCTCTCCACATCGTACTGCCCTGTCTCGCTCTCCACATCGTACTGCCCTGTCTCGCTCTCCACATCGTACTGCCCTGTCTCGCTCTCCACATCGTACTGCCCTGACTCGCTCTCCACATCGTACTGCCCTGTCTCGCTCTCCACATCGTACTGCCCTGTCTCGCTCTCCACATCGTACTGCCCTGTCTCGCTCTCCACATCGTACTGCCCTGACTCGCTCTCCACATCGTACTGCCCTGTCTCGCTCTCCACATCGTACTGCCCTGTCTCGCTCTCCACATCGTACTGCCCTGACTCGCTCTCCACATCGTACTGCCCTGTCTCGCTCTCCACATCGTACTGCCCTGTCTCGCTCTCCACATCGTACTGCCCTGTCTCGCTCTCCACATCGTACTGCCCTGTCTCGCTCTCCACATCGTACTGCCCTGTCTCGCTCTCCACATCGTACTGCCCTGACTCGCTCTCCACATCGTACTGCCCTGTCTCGCTCTCCACATCGTACTGCCCTGTCTCGCTCTCCACATCGTACTGCCCTGTCTCGCTCTCCACATCGTACTGCCCTGACTCGCTCTCCACATCGTACTGCCCTGTCTCGCTCTCCACATCGTACTGCCCTGTCTCGCTCTCCACATCGTACTGCCCTGTCTCGCTCTCCACATCGTACTGCCCTGTCTCGCTCTCCACATCGTACTGCCCTGTCTCGCTCTCCACATCGTACTGCCCTGTCTCGCTCTCCACATCGTACTGCCCTGTCTCGCTCTCCACATCGTACTGCCCTGTCTCGCTCTCCACATCGTACTGCCCTGACTCGCTCTCCACATCGTACTGCCCTGTCTCGCTCTCCACATCGTACTGCCCTGTCTCGCTCTCCACATCGTACTGCCCTGACTCGCTCTCCACATCGTACTGCCCTGTCTCGCTCTCCACATCGTACTGCCCTGTCTCGCTCTCCACATCGTACTGCCCTGTCTCGCTCTCCACATCGTACTGCCCTGTCTCGCTCTCCACATCGTACTGCCCTGTCTCGCTCTCCACATCGTACTGCCCTGTCTCGCTCTCCACATCGTACTGCCCTGACTCGCTCTCCACATCGTACTGCCCTGACTCGCTCTCCACATCGTACTGCCCTGTCTCGCTCTCCACATCGTACTGCCCTGTCTCGCTCTCCACATCGTACTGCCCTGTCTCGCTCTCCACATCGTACTGCCCTGTCTCGCTCTCCACATCGTACTGCCCTGTCTCGCTCTCCACATCGTACTGCCCTGTCTCGCTCTCCACATCGTACTGCCCTGTCTCGCTCTCCACATCGTACTGCCCTGTCTCGCTCTCCACATCGTACTGCCCTGTCTCGCTCTCCACATCGTACTGCCCTGTCTCGCTCTCCACATCGTACTGCCCTGTCTCGCTCTCCACATCGTACTGCCCTGTCTCGCTCTCCACATCGTACTGCCCTGTCTCGCTCTCCACATCGTACTGCCCTGTCTCGCTCTCCACATCGTACTGCCCTGTCTCGCTCTCCACATCGTACTGCCCTGTCTCGCTCTCCACATCGTACTGCCCTGTCTCGCTCTCCACATCGTACTGCCCTGTCTCGCTCTCCACATCGTACTGCCCTGTCTCGCTCTCCACATCGTACTGCCCTGTCTCGCTCTCCACATCGTACTGCCCTGACTCGCTCTCCACATCGTACTGCCCTGTCTCGCTCTCCACATCGTACTGCCCTGTCTCGCTCTCCACATCGTACTGCCCTGTCTCGCTCTCCACATCGTACTGCCCTGTCTCGCTCTCCACATCGTACTGCCCTGTCTCGCTCTCCACATCGTACTGCCCTGTCTCGCTCTCCACATCGTACTGCCCTGTCTCGCTCTCCACATCGTACTGCCCTGTCTCGCTCTCCACATCGTACTGCCCTGTCTCGCTCTCCACATCGTACTGCCCTGTCTCGCTCTCCACATCGTACTGCCCTGTCTCGCTCTCCACATCGTACTGCCCTGTCTCGCTCTCCACATCGTACTGCCCTGACTCGCTCTCCACATCGTACTGCCCTGTCTCGCTCTCCACATCGTACTGCCCTGTCTCGCTCTCCACATCGTACTGCCCTGTCTCGCTCTCCACATCGTACTGCCCTGTCTCGCTCTCCACATCGTACTGCCCTGACTCGCTCTCCACATCGTACTGCCCTGTCTCGCTCTCCACATCGTACTGCCCTGTCTCGCTCTCCACATCGTACTGCCCTGTCTCGCTCTCCACATCGTACTGCCCTGACTCGCTCTCCACATCGTACTGCCCTGTCTCGCTCTCCACATCGTACTGCCCTGTCTCGCTCTCCACATCGTACTGCCCTGTCTCGCTCTCCACATCGTACTGCCCTGTCTCGCTCTCCACATCGTACTGCCCTGTCTCGCTCTCCACATCGTACTGCCCTGTCTCGCTCTCCACATCGTACTGCCCTGTCTCGCTCTCCACATCGTACTGCCCTGTCTCGCTCTCCACATCGTACTGCCCTGTCTCGCTCTCCACATCGTACTGCCCTGTCTCGCTCTCCACATCGTACTGCCCTGTCTCGCTCTCCACATCGTACTGCCCTGTCTCGCTCTCCACATCGTACTGCCCTGTCTCGCTCTCCACATCGTACTGCCCTGTCTCGCTCTCCACATCGTACTGCCCTGTCTCGCTCTCCACATCGTACTGCCCTGTCTCGCTCTCCACATCGTACTGCCCTGTCTCGCTCTCCACATCGTACTGCCCTGTCTCGCTCTCCACATCGTACTGCCCTGTCTCGCTCTCCACATCGTACTGCCCTGTCTCGCTCTCCACATCGTACTGCCCTGTCTCGCTCTCCACATCGTACTGCCCTGTCTCGCTCTCCACATCGTACTGCCCTGACTCGCTCTCCACATCGTACTGCCCTGTCTCGCTCTCCACATCGTACTGCCCTGTCTCGCTCTCCACATCGTACTGCCCTGTCTCGCTCTCCACATCGTACTGCCCTGTCTCGCTCTCCACATCGTACTGCCCTGTCTCGCTCTCCACATCGTACTGCCCTGACTCGCTCTCCACATCGTACTGCCCTGTCTCGCTCTCCACATCGTACTGCCCTGTCTCGCTCTCCACATCGTACTGCCCTGTCTCGCTCTCCACATCGTACTGCCCTGTCTCGCTCTCCACATCGTACTGCCCTGTCTCGCTCTCCACATCGTACTGCCCTGTCTCGCTCTCCACATCGTACTGCCCTGTCTCGCTCTCCACATCGTACTGCCCTGTCTCGCTCTCCACATCGTACTGCCCTGTCTCGCTCTCCACATCGTACTGCCCTGTCTCGCTCTCCACATCGTACTGCCCTGTCTCGCTCTCCACATCGTACTGCCCTGTCTCGCTCTCCACATCGTACTGCCCTGTCTCGCTCTCCACATCGTACTGCCCTGTCTCGCTCTCCACATCGTACTGCCCTGTCTCGCTCTCCACATCGTACTGCCCTGTCTCGCTCTCCACATCGTACTGCCCTGTCTCGCTCTCCACATCGTACTGCCCTGTCTCGCTCTCCACATCGTACTGCCCTGTCTCGCTCTCCACATCGTACTGCCCTGTCTCGCTCTCCACATCGTACTGCCCTGTCTCGCTCTCCACATCGTACTGCCCTGTCTCGCTCTCCACATCGTACTGCCCTGTCTCGCTCTCCACATCGTACTGCCCTGTCTCGCTCTCCACATCGTACTGCCCTGTCTCGCTCTCCACATCGTACTGCCCTGTCTCGCTCTCCACATCGTACTGCCCTGTCTCGCTCTCCACATCGTACTGCCCTGTCTCGCTCTCCACATCGTACTGCCCTGTCTCGCTCTCCACATCGTACTGCCCTGTCTCGCTCTCCACATCGTACTGCCCTGACTCGCTCTCCACATCGTACTGCCCTGTCTCGCTCTCCACATCGTACTGCCCTGTCTCGCTCTCCACATCGTACTGCCCTGTCTCGCTCTCCACATCGTACTGCCCTGTCTCGCTCTCCACATCGTACTGCTGCCCTGTCTCGCTCTCCACATCGTACTGCCCTGTCTCGCTCTCCACATCGTACTGCCCTGTCTCGCTCTCCACATCGTACTGCCCTGTCTCGCTCTCCACATCGTACTGCCCTGTCTCGCTCTCCACATCGTACTGCCCTGTCTCGCTCTCCACATCGTACTGCCCTGTCTCGCTCTCCACATCGTACTGCCCTGTCTCGCTCTCCACATCGTACTGCCCTGTCTCGCTCTCCACATCGTACTGCCCTGTCTCGCTCTCCACATCGTACTGCCCTGTCTCGCTCTCCACATCGTACTGCCCTGACTCGCTCTCCACATCGTACTGCCCTGTCTCGCTCTCCACATCGTACTGCCCTGTCTCGCTCTCCACATCGTACTGCCCTGTCTCGCTCTCCACATCGTACTGCCCTGTCTCGCTCTCCACATCGTACTGCCCTGTCTCGCTCTCCACATCGTACTGCCCTGTCTCGCTCTCCACATCGTACTGCCCTGTCTCGCTCTCCACATCGTACTGCCCTGTCTCGCTCTCCACATCGTACTGCCCTGTCTCGCTCTCCACATCGTACTGCCCTGTCTCGCTCTCCACATCGTACTGCCCTGTCTCGCTCTCCACATCGTACTGCCCTGTCTCGCTCTCCACATCGTACTGCCCTGTCTCGCTCTCCACATCGCTGCCCTGCTCGCTCTCCACATCGTACTGCCCTGTCTCGCTCTCCACATCGTACTGCCCTGTCTCGCTCTCCACATCGTACTGCCCTGTCTCGCTCTCCACATCGTACTGCCCTGTCTCGCTCTCCACATCGTACTGCCCTGTCTCGCTCTCCACATCGTACTGCCCTGTCTCGCTCTCCACATCGTACTGCCCTGTCTCGCTCTCCACATCGTACTGCCCTGTCTCGCTCTCCACATCGTACTGCCCTGTCTCGCTCTCCACATCGTACTGCCCTGTCTCGCTCTCCACATCGTACTGCCCTGTCTCGCTCTCCACATCGTACTGCCCTGTCTCGCTCTCCACATCGTACTGCCCTGTCTCGCTCTCCACATCGTACTGCCCTGTCTCGCTCTCCACATCGTACTGCCCTGTCTCGCTCTCCACATCGTACTGCCCTGTCTCGCTCTCCACATCGTACTGCCCTGTCTCGCTCTCCACATCGTACTGCCCTGTCTCGCTCTCCACATCGTACTGCCCTGTCTCGCTCTCCACATCGTACTGCCCTGTCTCGCTCTCCACATCGTACTGCCCTGACTCGCTCTCCACATCGTACTGCCCTCTCCATCGTACTGCCTGCCGCTCTCCACATCGTACTGCCCTGTCTCGCTCTCCACATCGTACTGCCCTGTCTCGCTCTCCACATCGTACTGCCCTGACTCGCTCTCCACATCGTACTGCCCTGTCTCGCTCTCCACATCGTACTGCCCTGTCTCGCTCTCCACATCGTACTGCCCTGTCTCGCTCTCCACATCGTACTGCCCTGTCTCGCTCTCCACATCGTACTGCCCTGTCTCGCTCTCCACATCGTACTGCCCTGTCTCGCTCTCCACATCGTACTGCCCTGTCTCGCTCTCCACATCGTACTGCCCTGTCTCGCTCTCCACATCGTACTGCCCTGTCTCGCTCTCCACATCGTACTGCCCTGTCTCGCTCTCCACATCGTACTGCCCTGTCTCGCTCTCCACATCGTACTGCCCTGTCTCGCTCTCCACATCGTACTGCCCTGTCTCGCTCTCCACATCGTACTGCCCTGTCTCGCTCTCCACATCGTACTGCCCTGTCTCGCTCTCCACATCGTACTGCCCTGTCTCGCTCTCCACATCGTACTGCCCTGTCTCGCTCTCCACATCGTACTGCCCTGTCTCGCTCTCCACATCGTACTGCCCTGTCTCGCTCTCCACATCGTACTGCCCTGTCTCGCTCTCCACATCGTACTGCCCTGTCTCGCTCTCCACATCGTACTGCCCTGTCTCGCTCTCCACATCGTATGCCCTGTCTCGCTCTCCACATCGTACTGCCCTGTCTCGCTCTCCACATCGTACTGCCCTGTCTCGCTCTCCACATCGTACTGCCCTGTCTCGCTCTCCACATCGTACTGCCCTGTCTCGCTCTCCACATCGTACTGCCCTGTCTCGCTCTCCACATCGTACTGCCCTGTCTCGCTCTCCACATCGTACTGCCCTGTCTCGCTCTCCACATCGTACTGCCCTGACTCGCTCTCCACATCGTACTGCCCTGACTCGCTCTCCACATCGTACTGCCCTGTCTCGCTCTCCACATCGTACTGCCCTGTCTCGCTCTCCACATCGTACTGCCCTGTCTCGCTCTCCACATCGTACTGCCCTGTCTCGCTCTCCACATCGTACTGCCCTGTCTCGCTCTCCACATCGTACTGCCCTGTCTCGCTCTCCACATCGTACTGCCCTGTCTCGCTCTCCACATCGTACTGCCCTGTCTCGCTCTCCACATCGTACTGCCCTGTCTCGCTCTCCACATCGTACTGCCCTGTCTCGCTCTCCACATCGTACTGCCCTGTCTCGCTCTCCACATCGTACTGCCCTGTCTCGCTCTCCACATCGTACTGCCCTGTCTCGCTCTCCACATCGTACTGCCCTGTCTCGCTCTCCACATCGTACTGCCCTGTCTCGCTCTCCACATCGTACTGCCCTGTCTCGCTCTCCACATCGTACTGCCCTGTCTCGCTCTCCACATCGTACTGCCCTGTCTCGCTCTCCACATCGTACTGCCCTGTCTCGCTCTCCACATCGTACTGCCCTGTCTCGCTCTCCACATCGTACTGCCCTGTCTCGCTCTCCACATCGTACTGCCCTGTCTCGCTCTCCACATCGTACTGCCCTGTCTCGCTCTCCACATCGTACTGCCCTGTCTCGCTCTCCACATCGTACTGCCCTGTCTCGCTCTCCACATCGTACTGCCCTGTCTCGCTCTCCACATCGTACTGCCCTGTCTCGCTCTCCACATCGTACTGCCCTGTCTCGCTCTCCACATCGTACTGCCCTGTCTCGCTCTCCACATCGTACTGCCCTGTCTCGCTCTCCACATCGTACTGCCCTGTCTCGCTCTCCACATCGTACTGCCCTGTCTCGCTCTCCACATCGTACTGCCCTGTCTCGCTCTCCACATCGTACTGCCCTGACTCGCTCTCCACATCGTACTGCCCTGTCTCGCTCTCCACATCGTACTGCCCTGTCTCGCTCTCCACATCGTACTGCCCTGTCTCGCTCTCCACATCGTACTGCCCTTCTCGCTCTCCACATCGTACTGCCTCGCTCTCCACATCGTACTGCCTTGACTCGCTCTCCACATCGTACTGCCTTGACTCGCTCTCCACATCGTACTGCCTTGACTCGCTCTCCACATCGTACTGCCTGACTCGCTCTCCACATCGTACTGCCCTGTCTCGCTCTCCACATCGTACTGCCTGTCTCGCTCTCCACATGTACTGCCCTGTCTCGCTCTCCACATCGTACTGCCCTGTCTCGCTCTCCACATCGTACTGCCCTGTCTCGCTCTCCACATCGTACTGCCCTGTCTCGCTCTCCACATCGTACTGCCCTGACTCGCTCTCCACATCGTACTGCCCTGTCTCGCTCTCCACATCGTACTGCCCTGTCTCGCTCTCCACATCGTACTGCCCTGACTCGCTCTCCACATCGTACTGCCCTGTCTCGCTCTCCACATCGTACTGCCCTGACTCGCTCTCCACATCGTACTGCCCTGTCTCGCTCTCCACATCGTACTGCCCTGTCTCGCTCTCCACATCGTACTGCCCTGACTCGCTATCCACATCGTACTGCCCTGTCTCGCTCTCCACATCGTACTGCCCTGTCTCGCTCTCCACATCGTACTGCCCTGTCTCGCTCTCCACATCGTACTGCCCTGTCTCGCTCTCCACATTGTACTGCCCTGTCTTGCTCTCCATATTGTACTGCCCTGTCTTGCGTATCACATAACTGGCCAGGACAGAACATTCATGGTCAATAACAACCAACAGACAGTCTCTGGCCGTAGACACACCAAACATACCATGAAATGTGCCGTTTGCATCAATGGGTCTAAGGGCGAGCAGGGAGCAGCCCACAAGTGTCACCATGCTTCCAGCTCCAGCATAACATATCCACAACTTAGGAACCTTCAGAATACAAAATACTAAGGGCATAGATCGAGTGGACAGCCAGAGACCTTTTCCCCAAAGCAGAAATGTCTGATACAAAAGACATAATATTAAGGTGACTGGAGGTAATCTTTGGAATGTGGAGGAAAACTGGAGCACCCGGAGGAAACTCATGCAGTCAAGGGGAGAATGTACAAACTGCTTACAGAGTGGCAGGATCTGAACCCGGGATGCTGGGGCAGTGAAACATTAAGTTACCCCAGCTGGAAGATGTTCCATTCCCAAAGTCACCATCACATCCTCACTGTGACACATACACTGGCAAGTCAGATAAACTGATGTTAAATTAAATACGAACTAAAAAGAAAGAATGTTCAAGGTACTCAGTAGCTACAGACCGCTACTTGATTCTAGATTGCCTGTGATGAATTTTTTTTACAGCTGCACAGACCAACCATTGCTCTGAGCAGGAAATCTTTACATGGCCTGAAAACTGTGCAGCATTTTAATAAAACATTTTGTAAAAGAAGATTCCAGCTGCACAGCAACAATGCCTATGTGTGTGGGAGCATTGCAGTTACCCTGTGGCAGCACGTTCGTGCAGCTTAGAGGGAATAATGATTACCTGTTTGCCTCAGTGACTCGAAGTAAATTTATTCTCAAAGTTCATATCTATCTGTTCACAATACACATTAATAATCTGGAAGAGGGGACCGAGTGTCGTGTATCTAAGTTTGCTGATGATGCTAAATTGAGTGGGAAAGCAAATCATGCAGAAGATATGGTGAGTCTGCAGAGAGCTATAGATAGGTTAAGTGAGTGGGCAAGGGTCTGGCAGATGGAGTACAATGTGGATAAATGCATGGTCATCCACTTTGGAAGGAAAAATGAAAGAGCAGATTATTATTTAAATAGTAAAAAAAATGTGCAGAGGGATTTGGGAGTGCTTGTGCATGAATCACAAAAGGTTGGTTTGCAGGTGTAGCAGGCTATCAAGAAGGCAAATTAATGTTGGCCTTCATGGCTAGAGAGATTGAATTTAAGAGCAAGGAGGCCATGCTGCAACTGTACAGGGTACTGGTGAGGCCACACTCGGAGTACTGCGTGCAGTTCTGATCTCCATACTTGGGGAAGGATATACTGGCTTTGGAGGCAGTGCAGAGGAGGCTCACCAGGTTGATTCCAGAGTTTGGGAGTGGGGGGGTTAGACCCTTCCTTTGCTCCCTGTATACCCATGACTGTGTCACCACCCACAGCTCCAATCTGCTAATTAAATTTGCCGATGACACGACATTGATTGGCCTTATCTCAAACAATAACGAGGTGGCCTACAGGGAAGAAGTCATCTTTCTGACACAGTGGTGTCATGAAAACAACCCCTCCCTCAATGTTGCAAAAAACAAGAGAGCTGGTTGTGGATTACAGGAGGAATGGATACAGGCTTACCCCTATTGACATCAATGGATCTGGGTTGAGAGGGTGAACAGCTTCAAGTTCCTCAGCATCCACATCACCGAGGACCTCACATAGTCTGTACACACCAGCTGTGTGGTGAAAAAGACACAACAGTGTCTCTTTCACCTCAGAGGTTGTGGAAGTTTGGTATGCACCCCCAAATCCTAAGAACTTTCTACAGGGATACAATTGAGAGCATCCTGACTGGCTGCATCACTGTCTGGTATGGGAACTGTACCTCCCTCAATCGCAGGACTCTGCAGAGAGTGGTGTGGACAGCCCAGCACATCTGTAGTTGTGAACTTCCCATGATTCAGGACATTTACAAGGACAGGTGTGTGAAAAGGGCCTGAAGGATCTTTGGGACCCAAGTCACCCCAACCTCAATCTAGTCCAGCTGCTACCATCCAGGAAATGGTACCGCAGCACAAAAGCCAGGACCAACGGGCTCCTGGACAGATTCTTCCAGCAGGCCATCAGACTGATGAACTCATGTTGATTTGAGTGTATTTCTATGTTACATTGACTGTTCTATTTATTATAAATTATTATGATTGCACATGGCACATTTAGACAGAGACATAATGTAAAGATTTTTACTCCTCATATATGTAAGAAATAAAGTCAATTCAGTTCAATACTATGAGGAGAGATTAAATCACCTGGGACTGTACTCACTGGAATTCAGAAGAATGAGAGGAGATCTTATTGAAACATATAAAATTATGAAAGGGGTAGGTAAGATAGAGGCAGGAAAGTTGTTTCCACTGGAAGGTGAGACTAGAACTAGGAGACATAGCCTCAAGATTCAGGAGAGTAGATTTAGGGCAGGGATGAGGAGGAACTGCTTTTCCTCGAGAGAGGTGAATCTGTGGAATTCTCTACCCAATAAAGCACTGGAGGCTACCTCAGTAAATATATGAAAGAGAAGTTTGGATAGATTTTTACATAGTAGGGGAATTAAGGTTTATGGGGAAAAGGCGGGTAGGTGGAGATGAGTCCATGGCCAGATCAGCCATGATCTTATTGAATGGTGGAGCAGGCTCGATGGAACAGGTGGCCAACTCCTGCTCCTATTTCTTTTTCAATTTTTTATATTAATTTTCTACATAGGAGAATACAGAGTTCAAGAAAAAAATGTCAAATACATTCTACTGAATGGCACATACAAACTCCTTACTCTATATTCATAAAAATTAATTAATTCATAATATTGAAATATAGTAAATTTATTAAATGAAAAAAAATCTAACCCACTGCCAAGACCGAAGCTGATTAGTTAAGAAGAAAAAGGGGAAAAAAGTATATTATTAGTCATCATCTGTGCTTTAACAGCAAATCAAAGGTTTTGAAAATAGTTCAAAAAAGCTCCCCACAATGTGGTGAAAGTCTTGATTAGATTCAGAAATTGAATACCAAATCTTCTCTGAATTTAAACATGACATCACTTCACGCAGCCATTGAATGTGAGTGGGTGGGACCGCATCTTTCCATTTAAGGAAGAGCCCTCCTGGCCATGAGAGAAATAGAAGCCAAAACGTGCAAATCAGATTTCTCCAAAATAATATCCTTTCCTCCAACAATACCAAATAAAGTAGTCAAAGGATTAGGCTTAAAATCTACTTTACAAAGTATGAGAAGTTTTGAAATACTTCCAGTTGGGATCACAGAGACATGGCTCCAGGGTGACCAGGGATGGGAGCTCAACGTTCAGGGATATTCAATATTCAGGAGGGATAGACATGAAGGAAGGGGAGGTGGGGTGGCGTTGCTGGTTAAAGAAGAGATTAACGCAATAGAAAGGAAGGACATAAACCGGGAAGATGTGGAATCGATATGGGTAGAGCTGCGTAACACTAAGGGGCAGAAGACACTGGTGGGAGTTGTGTACAGGCCACCTAACAGTAGTAGTGAGGTCGGAGATGGTATTAAACAGGAAATTAGAAATGTGTGCAATAAAAGAACAGCAGTTATAATGGGTGACTTCAATCTACATGTAGATTGGGTGAACCAAATTGGTAAAGGTGCTGCGGAAGAGGATTTCTTGGAATGTATGCGGGATGGTTTTTTGAACCAACATGTCGAGGAACCAACTAGAGAGCAGGCTATTCTGGACTGGGTTTTGAGCAATGAGGAAGGGTTAATTAGCAATCTTGTCGTGAGAGGCCCCTTGGGTAAGAGTGACCATAATATGGTGGAATTCTTCATTAAGATGGAGAGTGACATAGTTAATTCAGAAACAAAGGTTCTGAACTTAAAGAGGGGTAACTTTGAAGGTATGAGATGTGAATTAGCTAAGATAGACTGGCAAATGACACTTAAAGGATTGACGGTGGATATGCAATGGCAAGCATTTAAAGGTTGCATGGATGAACTACAACGATTGTTCATCCCAGTTTGGCAAAAGAATAAATCAAGGAAGGTAGTGCACCCGTGGCTGACAAGAGAAATTAGGGATAGTATCAATTCCAAAGAAGAAGCATACAAATTAGCCAGAGAAAGTGGCTCACCTGAGGACTGGGAGAAATTCAGAGTTCAGCAGAGGAGGACAAAGGGCTTAATTAGGAAGAGGAAAAAAGATTATGAGAGAAAACTGGCAGGGAACATAAAAACGGACTGTAAAAGCTTTTATAGATATGCAAAAAGGAAAAGACTGGTAAAGACGAATGTAGGTCCCCTACAGACAGAAACAGGTGAATTGATTATGGGGAGCAAGGACATGGCAGACCAATTGAATAATTACTTTGGTTCTGTCTTCACTAAGGAGGACATAAATAATCTTCCAGAAATAGTAGGGGACAGAGGGTCCAGTGAGATGGAGGAACTGAGCGAAATACATGTTAGTAGGGAAGTGGTGTTAGGTAAATTGAAGGGATTGAAGGCAGATAAATCCCAAGGGCCAGATGGTCTGCATCCTAGAGTGCTTAAGGAAGTAGCCCAAGAAATAGTGGATGCATTAGTGATAATTTTTCAAAACTCGTTAGATTCTGGACTAGTTCCTGAGGATTGGAGGGTGGCTAATGTAACTCCACTTTTTAAAAAAGGAGGGAGAGAGAAACCGGGGAATTATAGACCGGTTAGCCTAACGTTGGTGGTGGGGAAACTGCTGGAGTCAGTTATCAAGGATGTGATAACAGCACATTTGGAAAGCGGTGAAATGATCAGACAAAGTCAGCATGGATTTGTGAAAGGAAAATCATGTCTGACGAATCTCATAGAATTTTTTGAGGATGTAACTAGTAGAGTGGATAGGGGAGAACCAGTGGATGTGGTATATTTGGATTTTCAAAAGGTTTTTGACAAGGTCCCACACAGGAGATTAGTGTGCAAACTTAAAGCACACGGTATTGGGGGTAAGGTATTGATGTGGATGGAGAATTGGTTAGCAGACAGGAAGCAAAGAGTGGGAATAAACGGGACCTTTTCAGAATGGCAGGCAGTGACTAGTGGGGTACCGCAAGGCTCAGTGCTGGGACCCCAGTTGTTTACAATATATATTAATGACTTGGATGAGGGAATTAAATGCAACATCTCCAAGTTTGCGGATGACACGAAGCTGGGTGGCAGTGTTAGCAGTGAGGAGGATGCAGGGTGACTTGGATAGGTTGGGTGAGTGGGCAAATTCATGGCAGATGCAATTTAATGTGGATAAATGTGAAGTTATCCACTTTGGTGGCAAAAATAGGAAAACAGATTATTATCTGAATGGTGGCCGATTAGGAAAAGGGGAGGTGCAACGAGACCTGGGTGTCATTATACACCAGTCATTGAAAGTGGGCATGCAGGTACAGCAGGCGGTGAAAAAGGCGAATGGTATGCTGGCATTTATAGATAGAGGATTCGAGTACAGGAGCAGGGAGGTACTACTGCAGTTGTACAAGGCCTTGGTGAGACCACACCTGGAGTATTGTGTGCAGTTTTGGTCCCCTAATCTGAGGAAAGACATCCTTGCCATAGAGGAAGTACAAAGAAGGTTCACCAGATTGATTCCTGGGATGGCAGGACTTTCATATGAAGAAAGACTGGATGAACTGGGCTTGTACTCGTTGGAATTTAGAAGATTGAGGGGGGATCTGATTGAAACATATAAGATCCTAAAGGGATTGGACAGGCTAGATGCGGGAAGGTTGTTCCCGATGTTGGGGAAGTCCAGAACGAGGGGCCACAGTTTGAGGATAGAGGGGAAGCCTTTTAGGACCGAGATTAGGAAAAATTTCTTCACACAGAGAGTGGTGAATCTGTGGAATTCTCTGCCACAGGAAACAGTTGAGGCCAGTTCATTGGCTATATTTAAGAGGGAGTTAGATATGGCCCTTGTGGCTACGGGGGTCAGGGGGTATGGAGGGAAGGCTGGGGCAGGGTTCTGAATTGGATGATCAGCCATGATCATAATAAATGGCGGTGCAGGCTCAAAGGGCCGAATGGCCTACTCCTGCACCTATTTTCTATGTTTCTATATTTCCAATGTCTTTCAAGACTCGGGCATGTCCAAAATATATGAATGAGTGAAGCTTCTTCATTATTACATTTATCACAATACGGAGATATATCCAAATAAAAGCAAGACAACTTATCCTTGGTCATGTGGGTCCTATGAATCACTTTGAATTGTAGGAGAGAGTGGTGAGCACATAACGATGAAGTGTTAACCAATTTTAAAATTTCCTTCCAAGTTTCCTCAGAAATTGCAACATTCACAACACGCTGGAGGAAGTCAGCAGGTCGGGCAGCATCCGTGGAAACGATGAATCGATGTTTCGGGCCGGAACCCTTCGTCAGGACTGAAGAGGGAAGGGGCAGAGGCCCTATAAAGAAGGTGGGGGAGGGTGGGAAGGAGAAGGCTGGTAGGTTCCAGGTGAAAAACCAGTAAGGGGAAAGATAAAGGGGTTGGGGAGGGGAAGCAGGGAGGTGATAGGCAGGAAAGGTGAAGAAGGAATAGGGGAAAACACAATGGGTAGTAGAAGGAGGCGGAACCATGAAAACACAATGGGTAGTAGAAGGAGGTGGGACCATGAGGGAGGTGATAGGCAGCTGGGGGAGGGGGCAGAGTGACATAGGAATAGGGGAAGGGAGGGGGAGGGAATTACCGGAAGTTGGAGAATTCTATGTTCATACCAAGGGGCTGGAGATTACCTAGACGGTATGTACCATCTAGGTAGCCTCCAGCCCCTTGCTATGTACCGTCTGGGTAGTCTCCAGTCAGCTTGGTATGTACCGTCTAGGTAGTCTCCAGCCCCTTGGTATGTACTGTCTGGGTAGCCTCCAGCCCCTTGCTATGTACCGTCTAGGTAGTCTCCAGCCCCTTGGTATGTACTGTCTAGGTAGTCTCCAGCCCCTTGGTATGTACCGTCTAGGTAGTCTCCAGCCCCTTGGTATGACACCCCTTAACCAACAGCTCAGAGAAGAAAAATAAGTTTGGAAATGGTCAAATTACATCATATGAAAATGCTGAATGAATGGCCTCCAAGTTTTTTCAAATTTAATGGAAGGGTCATAAACCACACTTTTAATTTTTTCCAAATTCAAACACAACATAGTTTGTGAAAACCAGTGAAATACAGTAGGAGGGTTAATCTCTTTCCAATTCAGCAAAATGGATCTTCTAGCCATTAAAGTAAGAAATGCAATCATCCGGCGTGCTGAAGAGGTTAAATAATTTGAGTCTATCATTGGTAATCCAAAAATAGCAGTAATTGGACGAGGTTGTAAGTCTGTATTCAAAACCGTTGAAATAATTTTTCTGGCTACAAATTGAATCTTAATAAGATTGAATTACTTCCCCTAAATAAGCAGGTACCTGTTTAACATGTTTATCATTTAAATTGGTTACTGACTCATTTATATATTTAGGGATAATAATTACGAAAAAGTATAAAGACTTATTTAAAGCTAATTTTTTACCTTTAATTGATCAGATTAAACTTTTGTTTACTAAATGGTCACCAATTTCTTTGTCTTTGATTGGTCGGATTAATGCTATTAAGATGATTATTTTGCCCAAATTTCTATATGTATTTCAATCGGTTCCAATTTTTATCCCAAAATCTTTTTTCGATAATGTTAATTCAAAACTTTCCTCATATATCTGGCAGAACAAAAATCCTAGGTTAGGTAAAAGGTATTTACAGAAATCTAAAAAGGACGAGGGGCTCGCCCTCCCGAATTTTAGATTTTATTATTGAGCAATTAATATTCGATATTTAAAATTTTGGTTACGAGATTTGGATGTATCTTTAAATCCACATTGGGTAAATCTTGAATATAATTCATTACAAGGGTCTTCTCTGGGTTCAGTTTTAGGAACGTTACTTCCTTTTATTTCTTCTAAATTGTATAAACAAATGAATAATCCAATAGTTAAGCATACTTTACATATATGGTTTCAATTTCGAGATTTTTTGGGTTTAATCAATTTATTTTAGCAAGTCCTATTATATCTAATTTCCTTTTTCAACCTTCCACTATGGATCAAGCTTACTTTGATTGGAAAACCAAAGCTATAGCACGTTTTCGTGATCTATTTTTGGATAATTGTTTCATGTCTTTTGATCCACTTTCTAATAAATATAACTTACCTAGATCTCACTTTTTTAGATATCTACAGATTAGAAACTTTTTAATTACTGCTTCTCCTAATTTTCCACACTCATATCCAATGGATACTTTGGAAAAAATTTTAGATCTAAATCTCTCTCAGCAAAGTGTTGTAGCAATTATTCATAATAAAATTATGAATTTATGTCCTGATGTTTCCAATAAAATTAAAGCTGATTGGGAAAGAGAACTTAAGACTATTATACCGATTGAAAAATGGGGAAAAATTCTTCAATTAGTTAATTCATCCTCTGTATGTGCTAAACATGTGTTGATACAGTTTAAAGTAGAGCACAGGGCTCATATGTCCAAAGATAAACTATCTCGTTATTATTCTCACATTAATCCTATATATGATAGATGTCATTCTGAGATAGCCTCTTTAACTCACGTGTTTTGGTCATGTCGTTTGTTGGAAAAATACTGGAAAGATATTTTTGATCCTTATTCTTTTTGAGGATAAGCAAAATGGAAGCCTCATAGAAAGATTAAGACAGCCTGCCCAACTTAAATGTATCCGAAAAAACGGAACATAAATGAGGTATAAGCAGTGAGGAAAAGGTCTTATAAAACTCTCCAGAAAATCCGTCTGGACCCAGAGCTTTCCTTGAGTGCAATGAGCGCACAGCCTTGACACTTTCCTCAAAAGAAGTAGGTTGTTCCAACTGCTTTCTGTTGTCAACATAGATTGTGGGAATGGTTAATTGGTCTAAAAAATTGTTCATTACAGTGTTATCCTTAGGAGAGTCAGAGCTATAGAGTCTAGAATAAAATTCTCTAGAAATATCATTTATTTCTAAATTATCAGTTGTCCTATCACCGTTAGCTTTACATATTTCTTTAATCTGCTGTTTAGCTATAAAGGTTTTAATTTGGTTAGCCAATAATTTACCCGTTTTGTCTCCATGAATATAAAATTGACTTTTATCTTTTAGGAGCTGAGTTTCGATTGGATAAGTTAAAACGAGATCGTATTTAGTTTTAATTTCAACACGCCTTTTACATAAAGCAGGATCTGGAACCAAGGCATACTGTTGGTCGAATTGTTTCAACTGGTTAGCTAAATTACTTCTCTCTTTATTAGATTTTTTCTTAATACTTGCAGTATAAGAAATAATTTGTCCTCTAATATATGCCTTAAAGGCATCCCATCGGATAAGACTAGAAGTCTCCTCTAACGTATGCTCTTCAAAAAAAAAGAGTAATTTGTCTCTCTATAAACTTTAAAAAATCTTTATCAGATAACAAAGTTAGATTAAAACGCCAAAACCTGTTTGTTTGAAGAAGGCCATGGAGATTTAAAGATAAGAACACAGGAGCATGATCTGAGACAACAATCTCTTTATATTCACATGATCGAACAAATGGAATCATTTGGCTATCAATAAAAAAGTAATCAATCCTGGAATATGTATGATGGACATGAGAGAAAAATGAATATTCCATGTCTACTGGATGAAAAAAACCACCAAACATCAACAATACCACATTTCATTAGAAAAGATTTAATAAACATAGCTGATTTATGTAGTATCACTAGTTTAAAAGGTGAATGATCTAAAGCTGGATCTAAACAACAATTGAAATCTTCTCCCATCACCAATGAGTACAGACTCAGATCTGGCAAAAATGAAAAAAAACACTCAAGGAAGCTTGGGTCATCTATATTCGGAGCATATGCATTGGCAGATACCATTAATTTGTTATCTAACTTCCCTGATACTATAACAAAACACCCATTAGTATCAGAAATTACTTTATGTTGAACAAAGGAAACTTTATTATCTGTAAGGATCGAAACTCCTCTGGCTTTGGTCTGAAACAAAGAATGGAAATGAGACCCTCCATTGATTAAAAAGGTGTGAATTATCACATTTACGTACATGAGTTTCTTGAAGAAAAACAATTGGTACCTTAAGTTTTTTAATATAGGAAAAAATCTTATTTCTTTTCACAGGGTGATTTAGCCCTTTCACATTAAAACTAAGTAAATTAATACTTTGATCCATTTTAAAACTATTTATAAGAATGGTTAAAGTAACAATCAGAGGAATGTATATTAAACCCAAACAATAAACCTTGAGATATGGTAGCTAGGCAACAGAGTTGACTAAATTTCCAAATCAGCTTCAAGAAAAAAGAACTCCCCATCACCCTCCCTCCTCCCAAAGAGAGAAAATCGGCCAAAAGGCAGCCCACTAATATCATCCCCCCAGAAAAGCCTGCTGGAACTGCTCCAAAGAATTCAAGGTTGATTACTGTTCCAAGCAAGACAAAGCAAAATGCAGTAAAAAAAAAATAAGCTTATACAGTTTTACCAAACAAAAGAAGCAATTATTCATACTGAAAAATATTAGACAGTTATATTTCTAAGTCTAAAAATTTCTGAGTCTCTTTGTTCATAAGAAACCATTTCTTTGAGCCATCTTGCATTGTAACTCTCAGCCGAGCCAGATAACAAAGAGAAGGCTTGAAGTTTTTACTATAAAGTTCCGCCATAACTTTTTTAAACTTAACATGTTCTTCCATAACTTCCGATGAGGAATCTTCAACAATACGAATCTTCTGACCCTTGTAGTCAATTATACCTTTCCGACGGGATTCACAAATCAAAAGGTCCTTTATTTGAAATTCATCAAAGCATATAATGACCGATCTAGGTCTTGATTCTGAAATCAATCTATAAATAGGCGATCTGTGAACATGATCAATCAAAAGTAAAGACTGTATAATATCAGGGAATAATTCCATAAAAAGGTTTGCAAAGAATTTCTTAGGATTATCTCCTTCCGTTAACTCTTTAAGTCCCAAGATTCTTAAGTTTTTCTCCTACTTCTATTTTCCAAATCAATAATCTTCTGTCTCAGTTTTCTGTTGGACTTGGATTGTTTTTCATACAGCTTTTGCAGATCATCAGTTTTCTTATCCAGTATCGTTATAATCTCTTCATGCTCTTTTATTCTCTTATCATGCTCGATTAAAGTTTCTTGAATAACATCCAGTTTTGTACCGATTTGTTTAACTTCAAAGCTGATTTGTTGTGAATCAGCCGACACTTCTTTTATGAACTGATGAAACTCCTCGGTAAGCTTTTGTGAGTCTGTAGAAAGCTTTTGAAGCAAGCCTGTAATCGATTCCAAAGCTGCTTTGGTAGCCATAGTATGATAATAACACGTTTAACAGTCATGTTTCAAAAGGTTGGAAGCAAAAAAGGAAGTAAACTAGGAGCACCGGGAAAGACCTGTGACTCCATCAGCAACCAGCAGGCGAGTCCTGTCCTATTTCTTATGTTCTTATTTATCACCATATACAAGCCTACAATTCATTTTCTTGTGCGCATATGCAATAAATCCATCATAGAATAACCATACTGTAGTAGAATCAATGAAGGACTGCAGCAACTTGGACATTCAACCTATGTGTAAAAGACAACAAACTGCAAATACAAAAAAGAGAGAAATAATAATAATAAATACTGTAAATAAGCCATAAATATCAAGAACATGAGATGAGGAGTCCTTGAAAGTGAGTCAGTGGACTGTGAGACAGTGACAGGGCAAATGGAGTGAAGTTATCCCTTTTGGTTCAAAAACCAACCCTCTTGGCTGAGGGGAATAACTGTTTATGAACTTGATGGTGTGAGTCCTGAGGGTCCTGTACCTTCTCCCTGATGGCAGCAGTGAGAAGAGGGCATGTCCAGGCTGGTGGGGGGA
The DNA here is from genome assembly GCF_963921235.1 of Mobula hypostoma. Lineage (NCBI taxonomy): Eukaryota > Metazoa > Chordata > Chondrichthyes > Myliobatiformes > Myliobatidae > Mobula > Mobula hypostoma. Next base: position 2,626,221 of record NC_086104.1, read on the forward strand.
TCTCTGATAATGGATGCTACTTTCCTACGATAGCAGTTAGCGTAGATGTCTCCTCACTCACTGACCAGCAGAACAGTTGCATAATATTCTGCTTCTATTTCAATAGTTTTTCTTGAATCTTGCTTTAATAACTCTTCCTCTGATGTGTCCGTACCACCTGTTTTATTCTGTCCACCCTCACTATCGACGCTCTGTCCTGACTCTGTTCCCTGGTGTTTCACTAACCTCTGGTTCCTGCTCTCCTTAACCTCGCTTTCTTTTCATTTCCCTCTTTCCCCTCAGCCCAACTCTTTCTTGTCAGACACATTCTCTCGCCTAGTTCCTCTAGCAAATTTTTCTCCTGCGATATCTCTCTCTCCTCCTCATGGGATCTGATTCTACCCCTACCCCTGATAGAATGTTCCATACATACATCACTCTCTGTGTAAAAAACTAACTATTGACATCCCCCCTATATTTTCCTCCATACACCTTATTATTCTGCATGCCTCTATTAAGTCACCTCTCACCCTCCTTCATTCCAAAGAGTAAAGCTCTAGATCATTCAACTTTTTCTTACAAGACATGCTTTCTAGACCAGGCAACATCCAGGTAAATCTCCTCTTCACCCTCCCTAAAAGTTCCACATCCTTTCAATAATGAGGCAACCAGAATTGAAGACGACACTCTAAGTGTGGTCCCACGAGAGTTTTATAGAACTGCAACATTAACTCAATCACCTGACTAATGAAGGCCAGCACACCATACACCTTCCTAACCACTCTATCAACTTGTGTAGCAATTTTGAGAGATCTATGGACGTGGACTCCAAGATCTCTTTGTTCCTCCACACTTCTAAGAATCCTATTGTTGACCCTGGATCTGGCCTTCAAATTCAACCTTCCAAAATGAATCACTTCATACTTTCCTGGATTGAACTTCATCTCTCACTTCTTAGTCCAGCTCGCATCTTGTCAATGTCCTGTTGCAACCTACAACCCTCTATGCTATCCACAGCAACACCAAACTTTGTGCCCTCTGCATACTGACTAACCCACTCTTCCTCTTCCTCATCCAAGTCACTTTTAAGCATCACAAAGAGCATGGGACCCAGAACAGATTCCTATGGAACAGCACTGGTCACTGACATCTAGACAGAATACACTCCATCTACAGCCACCATTTGCTTTCTATGGGAAGCCAATTGTGTATCCACACAGCCAAGTTTCCCTGGAAACCATGCCTACTGACTTCCTGAATGAGCCTACCATGGGGAGCCTTATCAAGTCATAAACACAAGAGGTTCTGCAGATGCTGGAAATCCAAGGCAACACACACAAAATGCTGGAAGAACTCTGCAGGTCAGGCAGCATCTATGGAAATGAATGAACAGTCTATATTTTGGGCTGAGACCCAAGGAAGGTCTCCTTCTCAAATGCCTTACTAAATTCCATATACACCTCATCCGATGCTTTACCTTCATCAAAGTGCTCTGTCACATTCTCAAAGAGTTAAATCAGGCTCGTGAAGCATGGGCCTTCCCTTCACAAAGCCACGCTGACCATCCCTAATCAGACTATGCTTCTCCAAATGCTCGTAAACCCTGTCTCTATGAATCTTCTCCAATAATTCTCCCGCCACTGATATATGACTCACTGGTCAATAATTCCGTGGGTTATCCCAGCCACCATACAGTCATCTGGTACCATTCCTGTGGCCAGTGAGGATGCAAAGATCATCACCAAAAGTACAGCAATCTCTTCCCTCCCTTCCCAGAGTAGCCCAGGGTTCCGTTTCACACCCACATTCCAACGATGTATGGGACTCGTGGGGCGATTGGCAGCTGCAAGTTGTCCCAAGTGTGTGGGTAAGGGGGAAGAATCTGGTTGTGGGGGAGGGCAGAGTGGGTTAGTATGAGATTGGTGTAAGTTCATGGCTGATGGGCTGAAGGGACTGCTTCTGCCCTGTAGGACTCTCTGAGTGACCTCACGTCAGAATTAGGAGCTGGAGATGGCCTTCTCCACCATTCAACCAGATCATGGCTGATCTGACCATGGACTCAGCTCTGTCTACCCTGTCTTTCCCTCAGAACACTTAATTCCCCTGCAGTGCAAAAATCTATCAAACTGTGTCTTAAGTATATTTAATGAGAAAGCCTCCACTCCTTCCCTGGGCAGTGGATTCCACAGATTCACTACCCTCTGGGAAAAACATTTTCTTCTCAGCTCCATCATAAGTCATAAATATATTCCACAAATCCCGAGACTATCCCCCAGTTCTAGTGTCACTCACCAATGGAAACAACTTTCCTGCCCCGATCTTATCTGTCCGTTAAATAATTTTATATGATCATTATAAATTCCTGCTGAACGCAGATCTGAAGTTTGAAGGTTCCCATCATTTGCTCCACAAATCGCAGGAGGAACTCAGTGAGTCATGCAGCATCCGGGGTGGAAAGTGAAGAGTGGACGATTCGCGTGGAGATGTCAAATATCCTTTATCTCCCCTCCTCTGCTCCATCTGCAAAAAGCAAAATTTCCCAGTGGCCATCTGCTTTAATTCCAATCCCCATTCCTGCTCTGGCACGTGGGTTCACGGCCTCCTCTTCTGCCATGATGAGGCCACTCTCAGGTTGGAGAAGCCTCACCTCATTTTCCATCTAGGTAGCCTCCAACCTAATGGCGTGAACATTGATTTCTCTTTCTGCTAATTTTTCCCCTTCCCCTTCACCACTCTGGCCTCTTACCTGTTCTTCTCACCTGCCTATCACATCCCCCTGGTGGCCCTCCTGCTTCCCTTTCTCCTGTCGTCCATCTCTGCCCTTGTCAGCTTCCTACCTCTCCAGCCTTTCACCTTTCTAGCCACCTGGCTTCACCTGTCACCTTCCTGCTTGTCTGCCTTTCCCTCTCCCACCTTTCTGTTCTGGCCTCTCCCCTTCCTATCCAATCCTGATCAAAGGTTTTGGCCTGAAACATCGACCGTTTATTAATTCCACCGGTTCTGCCCGGCTTGCTGAGCTCCCCCAGCATTTTGTGTGTGTGGTTTGGATTTCCAGTCTCCACAGCCGCTCCTTTCTTGCCGTCTCCCTCAGTTCTCACCGCGGCTGTGAGACCGACGGTGTTCGAGCAGGGAGTGATGAGCTCACACACTGCTTTCCTGAAATGATATCACACCGGCAATTTCCTGAAACACTGTATCGATCAGCGCTCGAGTCCCGTCACCACACAGACTGAAATTAAAATTGCCAGCAGCTCCCTGATTTGCAGTCAACAGCAGTGAGGATTCAGTGACCTCAGGCAGTCTGACGCAGGGTTCACAGACAGAATTGATGATGGAAATGGGGAGGGGGATGGGAAATGAGATTAAAGATTATTGATTAGGAATAAGAATTTTGAAAGATTAGTCTTGTTTGTCACATGTAAATCAAAACATCAAAATAAGCGACACAAAGCCAACATTTCATCCCTGAATTAATCAAAAGATCAGAATCAGAATCAGGTTTAATACAACTGCCACATGTCGTAAACTTGCTATTTTGCAGCAGCAGTGCATTGTAAGCACCACATAATAATACAAATACTATAAATTACAGTAAGAAATAGATAGTGTCACAGTGTCATAGAAAAGTACAGCACAGAAATAGCTCCTTCAGCCCATCTAGTCCATACCAAACCAATTAAACTGCCTACTCCCATCGACTTGCATCAGGACCATAGCCCTCCATACCCCGACCATCCAAACTTCTCTTAAATGTTGAAATCAAGCTCACATGCACCACTTGTGCTGGCAGCTTGTTCCACACTCTCACCACCCTCTGAGTGAAGCAACACTCACAACACGCTGGAGGAACTCAGCAGGTCGGGCAGCATCCGTGGAAAAGATTGGTCGACGTTTCAGGCCGGAACCCTTCGTCAGGACCCTCTGAGTGAAGAAGTTTTCCCTCATGTTCCTGTTAAAATTTTCACCTTTTTAACGCATGACCTCTAGTGTAGCCCAACCCAACCTCAGTGGAAAAAGCATGTTTGCATTTCCTCTATCTATACCCCACAATTTTGTATACGTACCTCTATCAAATCTCCTCTCAATGTTTTCTGTTCCAGGGAATAAAGTTCTAACCTATTCAATCTTCCCTTCTAACTCGGGTCCTCCAGTACCGGCAACACCCTTGTAAATTTTCTCTGTACTCTTTCAATCTTATTTACATCTTTCCTGGAGGAAGGTGACCAAAAATAATTAAAATTCATCTAATTAGAGAAAAAAGAAAGCTAAAAAAAAAAAATCCTCTACTGTAAAGATGAAGCCACACTCAGGTTGGAGGAACAATATCTTATATTCCGTCTGGGTAGCCTCCAACCTGATGGCATGAACATCGACTTCTCTAACTTCCGCTAATGCCCCACCTCCCCCTCGTACCCCATCCGTTATGGATTTATTTATTTATTGATTGATTGATTATTATATTTTTTACTCTCTTTTTTCTCCCTCTGTCCCTCTCACTATACTCCTTGCCCATCCTCTGGGCTCCCCTCCCCCTTTCTTTCTCCCTGGGCCTCCTGTCCCATGATCCTCTCATATCCCCTTTGCCAATCACCTGTCCAGCTCTTGGATCCATCCCTCCCCCTCCTGTCTTCTCCTATCATTTTGGATCTCCCCCTCCCCCTCCCACTTTCAAATCTCTTACTAGCTCTTCTTTCAGTTAGTCCTGACGAAGGGTCCCGGCCCGAAACGTTGACTGTACCCCTTCCTATAGATGCTGCCTGGCCTGCTGCGTTCACCAGCATTTAGTGTGTGTTGCTTGAATTTCCAGCATCTGCAGATTTCCTCGTGTTTGTGCTAAAAATATATAGTAAGATTGTGTACATAGGTTCATTGTCCATCCTGAAATCAGATGGCGGAGGGGAAGAAGCTGTTCCTGAAATGTTGGCTGTGGGTCTTTAGGTTCCTATATCTCCTCCCTGATGGTATCAATGAGAAGAGGGCATGTCCTGGGTGGTGGGGGTCCTTAATGATGGATGTTGCCTTCCTGAAGATGTCCTCGTTTCTGGGAAGGCCAGTGCCCACGATGCAGCTGGCTGAGTTTACAACATTCTGCAATTTTTTTCCAATCCTGTGCAAAATGCAGTCACCTCTCTCTCTCGCTGTCTCTCTCTCTACAACACAGAAGACATGGGTCTTTTATGTAGAAAGTGGTGGGTGCGTGGTCAAGGCAGATACATTAGGGTAATTTAAGAAACTCAGATTAGGCTCACGGATGAAGGGAAAATGGAGGGAAATGTGGAAGGGAAGGGTTAGATTGATCTTGGAGTAGGATATCATTAAAATCTACCAAATATTGAAGGCCCAGATAGAGTCCACATGCAGAGGCTGTTTCTAATAGTGGGGGGAGTCTAGGACCAGAGGGCCCAGTCCCAGAATACAAGGATGTCTCTTTAGAACAGAGATAAGGAGGAATTTCTTTAGCCAGAGGGTGATGGATCTGTGAAATTCATTGCCACAGATGAATTTGGAGGTCAAGTCATTGAGTATATTTAAAGTGGAGGATGATCGGTTCTTGATTAGTAAGGGAGTCAAAGGTTACAGGGAAAAGGCAGCAGGATGCGATTGAGAGGTAGATCAGCCATGATGGAATTGCGGGACAGAAGGAATGGGTCCAGTTGCCTAACTGTGACTTTGTCATATGGTCTAACTGTCCAGCGGTCGGGACGTGTCTGGACACTGTGACTCTGTCGTATGGTCTAACTGCCCAGCGGTCGGGATGTGTCTGGACACTGTGACTCTGTCGTATGGTCTAACTGCCCAGCGATCGGGACGTGTCTGGACACTGTGACTCACCCAAGTGATGTCAGACTTCAGACCCTCTCTCCCTTCCTCCCTCCTCCCCTCCTCAACTATTATGGTGAGAGAGCTGATGTAATGTTTGGCTACAGTCCATCAGAATGCAGCGAACAAATCCCACAACAGCACAGGAATAGGCCATTCTGCCCACCATGCTGTACTGACCAAACTTAACCCCTCCTGTCTGCACATGATCACCTTCTAAAGGTGATGCCTGAAAAACACATGCACCATTAAGGCCCCCCATCACCCAGGCGTCACTACTATCAGGGAGGAGGTACAGGCTCCTGAAGTCACACTCTGTGATTCAGGAACAGCTTCTTCCCCCTGCCATCGGATTTCTGAATGGACAATGAACCTCTGAACACGACCTCAATGTATTTTTTCATTCTCCTTTTGCACGACTTATGTAAGTTAATTATATATATATTTGTTATTGTGATTTATAGTTTTTTATTGATATGCATCGCATTGTGCTGCTGCTGTAGAACAACAGATTTCATGACGTATGCCAGAGATATTCAACCTGATTCTGATTGTGATGGTCCATATCTCTGTCTGTTCAGGTTAAACACCCCTGTCTTATCTGGCTCCACCCCCAACCCAAGCACCCACCACTCCCTGTGTAAAAATCCCCACCCTGCACAACTCCTTTAAACTTTACCCCCTCAGAGACTCTGTGTGTGTGTGAGGACACACGAGGAGGGTGTGGGGCAACAGCTCTCTACTCCAGGCAGCCTCACAGACACTGTCAGGAAAAGGGACCCAAAAACCAGGGGGCACAGGCTTAAGGTGTGAGGGGAGAGATTTCTAGGGGAAAAAGGAGCATCTTTTCAGAGGGTGCTGAGGATGTGGAATGAGCTGCCAGAGGAAGTGCGAGAGGTGACCACTCCTACATTTGAAAGGCACTTGGACAGATGCGTTGACAGGAAAGGGTTAGAGGAAGGTGGGCCAAATACAGACAAATCGGACTGGTTTAGATGGACACCCTGCTCAGCAAGGATTGAAGTTCAAGTTCATCTGACTGTATGTACATACGTACAACCAAATGAAACAGTGTTCTTCTGGACCACAGAACATATATCACATAAACCATAAATAAGCTGATAAAATATCATTCAGAATGCATGTAGAGCACAGCACAGGTAAACAATAAACAGCTCACTGTGCTAGTGAGGAGACCTCAGTGGTGACAGGGTATTCATTAGTCTCACAGCCTGAGGGAAGAAGCTGTTACCCAGTCTGACAGTCCCAGTCCTGATGCTCCTGTCCCTCCTTCCTGACCGTAGTGGGTCAAAGAGACTGTGGGATGGGTGGTGGGGATCCTCAACAATGCTTCAGGCTCTTCGTCTGTGACACGCCCGGTAAATGTCACAAATAGAGGGGGGAGGGAGACCACAATCATCTGGACACTCACTGGCCTCACAGCATACTGAGCAGAATAGATTGACATCATCCTCCCCCCATAGCTGGCGTGCCCTGAATCACCGTTTACTGGATCCTGATGGGTCCTTCCCAGTCTCTCACTAGGATCTAGAGCTCTACAACACAGAAACAGGCCCTTCAGCCCATCTAGTCTGTGCCGAACTATTATTCTGCCTAGTCCCATCGACCTGCACTCAGACCATAGCCCTCCATACCCCTCATCCATGTATTTATCCAAACTTATCTTAAATGTTGAAATTGAACTCAGATCCACCACTCCTGCTGTCAGCTCGTTCCACACTTTCACCACCCTCTGAGTGAAGAAGTTCCCTCTCAGGTGCCTGGTAAATATTTCACCTTTCACCCTTAAAAGAGCCCTGAGGCACCAGTGATCACAATATGCTGGAATTCACCCTGCAATTTGAGAGAGAGAAGCTAAAGACAGATGTATCAGTATTACGGTGGAGTAAAGCAAAAATTGATGAGGAAGTATTCTAAAGAAAGGATAAAGCAACTGTGTCCGACAAGAAAAGTCAAAGACAGCATAAAAGCTAAAGAGAGAGCATATAATACAGCAACAATTGAGAGAAAAGATGAAATATGAAGGTAAATTAGCCAATAATAAAGAAGAGGATACCAGAAGATTTTTTACGATATAAAGAGTAAAAGAGAAATGACAGCATATATTTGATTGATGGAAAATGACAATGGAGAGGTAGTAATGGGGAACAAAAATAGCGGAAGGACTTAGTAAACATTTTGCTTCACTGTGGAAGACACGAGCAGAATGGCAGAAGTACAAGAGCGTCGCGGGAAGAAGTGAATGAAGTTGCTGCGACTAGGGAGAAGGTGCCTGGAAACTGAAAGGTCTGAAGGTAGACAAGTGTAAAAGAGAGTCAAGAGTGGATATCAAACCACTGGGAAATGATGCTGGAGAGGTGGTAATAGGGGACAAGGAAACGGCAGATGAACTGAATAAGTATTTAGCATCAGTCTTCACTGTGGAAGACATTATGGTGGAAGTTCCCGGTGTCAGGAAGCATGAGGTGTGTGAAGTTTTCACAACTAGAGAGGAGGGTCTTGGGAAACTGAAAGGTCTGAAGATAGATAAGTCACCTGGACCAGATGGTGCACACCCCAGGGCTCTGGAAGAGGTGGCTGAAGAGATTGTGGAAGCATTAGTAATGATCTTTCAAGAATCCCTGGATTCTGGAATGGTTCCGAAAGACTGGAAAATTGCAAATGTCACTCCACTCTTCAAGAAGGGAGAAAAGCGAAATAAAGAAAACTATAGGCCAGTTAATCTGACCTCAGTGGTTGTGAAGATGTTGGAGTCAATTGTTAAGGATAAGGTTTCAAGGTACTTAGAGGCTCATGATAAAAAGGGCCAAAGTTATCATGGTTTCCTCAAGGAAAAATCTTGTCTGACAAATCTGTTGGAATTCTTTGAAGAAATAACAAGCAGGATAGACAATGGAGAATCAGTTGATGTTGTCTACTTGGATTTTCAGAAGGTCTTTGACAAGGTGCCACACATGAGGCTGCTAAACATGATAAGAGCCCATGGTATTACAGGAAAGAACTAGCATGGATAAAGAATTAGGCTGGATGCAGGAGGCAAAAAGTGGGAATAAAGGGAAGTTGATCTGGTTGGCTGTTGATGACCAGTGGTGTTCAGCAGCAACCTGTGTTGGGACTCGTTCTTTTCACTTCACATGTCAATAATTTGGATGATGGAATTAATGGCTTTGTGGCCAAGTTTGCAGGTGGAGGGGGAGGTGGTGTAGAGGAAGCAGCGTATCTGCGGAAGGACATAGACAGATTGGGAGAAAGGGCAAAGTAATGGCAGATGGAACACAGAGTCGGGTAGTGAATGATCATGCACTTTGGTAGAAGGAATAAAAACGTAGACTATGTTGTAAATGGTGAGAAAATAAAAAAGTAAGAGGTGCAAAGGGACGTGGAAGTCCTCATGCAGGATTCCCTAGAAGTTAACTTGCAGGTTGAATTTGTGGTGAAGAAGGCAAATGTAATGTTAGCATTCATTTTGAGAGGACTGGAATATGGAAGCAAAGATATGGTGCTGAGGCTTTGTAAGACATTGGTCGGACCACAGCTGGAGTATAATGAGCAGTTTTGGGCCCCTTATCTTTACTGACATTGGAAAGGGTCCAGAGGAGGTTCACAAAAAAAAAATATTTTCAGGAAAGAACGGGTTAACATTTGAGGAGCATTTGATAGCTCTGGGCTATACTCACTGGAGTTTAGAAGAATGAGGGGGCCATCATTGAAACCTGCCTAGTATTGAAAGGCCTAGATAGATAGAGTGGATGTGGAGAGGATGTTTCCTATAGTGGGGGAGTCTTTATAATCAGCCGATGATGGAATGGCGGAGCAGACTCAATGGGCTGAATGGCCTTATGGCCAATGAGTCCTCTGTCTCATGGCCTTAACCGATGAACTCCAGTTTTAGTTTCACCCAACCTCAGTGGAAAAAGCCTGCTTGCATTTGCCCTATCTATATCCCTCATAATTTTGTACACCTCTATAAAATCTCCTCTCAATCTCCCGGGCTCTGGGCAATCAAGTCTTCACCTATTCAACCTTTCCCTGTAACTCAGGCACTCAAGTCCCGACATTGAGCTCCTACAGAGGGAAACCATGCAGTAGTGATCTGGCTGAGGGGCCCCAGATGGCCATCCCTACCAAATGCCTTTCCCTGCCCTTTCCCCTGAGGCTGTGGGAAAGAGCCTGGTCTCAGAGGGTTAATTGTTTCCACCGCAGGCTCCGATCCCACCGGCCAATCAGAGCTCCCATCAGCTTCCTCCAATCAGGGGGCGGCGATTGATGTCATGAGAGGAGCAGGAGGCAGGCGGCTGGACCAGACACATCAGTTTCCGCCGGTCCGGGTCCGGAGGTAGACACCTGCGGTAAGTGCGAGCGAGGCAAATACCGACCCGTCCGGCTGGCAATTTGCCGGGAAGCGCAGACAGCCTCTGCTATTACTGTGATTTTGCCACGGATGCATGTGTGTGACTGCTACAGATTGCCCACACCAATTTACATCAATATAATGTTGTTTTCCCTGCTTTGTTCGGTGTTTTGATGAAATATTTCCCGAATGTTTTTTTTAAAGAACAGAATATTGTCGTGAGTGTATGAATGGATTGAGATTATCAACACCGTTTTACGTCAATATCACAGTGGTATTCTTGTTTTTGGCCTGTGATCTGATGAAATCTCTTGCATGCTGTTTGTTTCAAAATGAATGCAGTATTAGACATACAATCAATCAATGTATAAAAGGTATCTTATGTGTTTATATTTATTGTGTTTGTATTATCGTGTTCTATATCTTATTTTTTTTTGTTTTGCATCGGATGCAGAGTAACAATCATTTTGTTCTCCTTTACACTCGTGTACTGGAAATGGCGTTAAACTATCTTGAGAATTTTGTCGCAAGGTTTGAACAAAGAAATCTGCTTTATTCCCCCTCTCATAATCAGTTGCTGGAGTGTTGCGGGGATAAACGCCCTGGTGCGGGTATTGGGTGTGAAGGGTAACGAGCGGTAATGGCTGTTCTGAGGGGCTGGGTTGTGGTCTCACCGCACCCTCGGCAATCTGGGCACGGCGTCGGATCAGCTTTGTTACCACGGACATTCGATGTTTTGTGCCATCAGCTCTGTGCAAGACATACAATTACCGTCAGTTACAATCAGAAATATTTAAAAATAGTACAAAAAGACAGTGAGGGAGTGTTCATGGCTCAGGAACCGTTCAGAAAGGGTGGGGGGGGGCTGCAGCTGTCCCTCTGTTTCAGCAAAAAACACACGCTGCCTAATATGATTTTCCGAACTGAATTATGTCTCGATGGAATCGCGGAGCTGGTCAAGTAAGACGAGATGCAGGGCGTGGTATGAACCATTCTCGTAGGGGCGTGTGTCTGTGTCTATGTCTATGTGTCTGTTTGTCTGTGTCCGTGTGTGTGTGTGTGTGTGTGTGTGTGTGTCTATATGTGTCTGTCTGTCTGTGTCCGTGTGTGTGATTGTGTGTGTGTGTGTGTGTGTGTGTGTGTCTATATGTGTCTGTCTGTGTCCGTGTGTGTGATTGTGTGTGTGTGTGTGTGTGTGTGTGTGTGTGTCTATATGTGTCTGTCTGTCTGTGTCCGTGTGTGTGACTGTGTGTGTGTGTGTGTGTGTGTGTGTGTCTATATGTGTCTGTCTGTCTGTGTCCGTGTGTTGTGTGTGTGTGTGTGTGTGTGTGTGTGTGTGTATGTGTCTATATGTGTCTGTCTGTCTGTGTCCGTGTGTGTGACTGTGTGTGTGTTTGTGTGTGTGTGTGTGTGTGTGTGTGAGAGAGAGAGAAAGAGAGAGAGAGAGAGAGAGACTGGTGACTGGGTGTGTCTGTGTGTGAACTGGGGGTCTGTGTGTGTGTGACTGGTGACTGGGTGTGTCTGTGTGTGAACTGAGGGTCTGTGTATTGTGTGACTGGTGACTGGGTCTGTGTGTGTGTGTGTGTGTGTGTGTGTGTGTGTGTGTGTGTGTGAACTGGGTCTGTGTGTGTGTGTGTGTGTGTGTGTCTGTGTGTGTGTGTGTGAACTGGGTCTGTGTGTGTGTGTGTGTGTGTGTGTGTGTGTGTGTGTGACTGGTGACTGTGTGTGTGTGTGTGTGTGTGTGTGTCTGTGTGTGAACTGTCCCTGTCGTTGTGCCCTGCAGATTCCGATTCATTTCTTTATCGCACGAACATGGAAACATGCAGTGAAACGCGTGAACGACCAATTCACCCAAGGGTGCTGTGGGCAGCCCAGCAAGTGTCGCCACCCATTCTGGCGCCAGTGAAGTGCAAATTCCCACCACGCCCTACCCAGCCTCACTGACGGGGCACAACAGGGTGGTACCGTGAGGGGTTTCCATTTGAGCCGTCGCAGACTCAGAATGAGGGTCAGCTCTCTGTCCAGCGTCCGAGAAAGAAATTAGTCGGGTTTCTGAACATTTGAGAAATTGGGAGTCTTTACAAGGAGGAGGTGCTGAGGCGCACTGGCGGCCATCATTTCTCTCTACACCGGGACAGGCAGGAGAGGGGCAGAAATGCTTCTACCGTCGTCTGGTGTCTGTGTGTGAGAGTGTGCCGGCCACCCGCCCAGCCCGGGGCCAGTGTCGCCACTGTGAAACAGCTGCCGCTTCCTATGTTCAGGGATGTCCAGTGGAAAGGACGAGCAGGTTCAAGTTCATGGGCGTCGACATCTCTGAGGATCTGAAAAAGTCACCACGGTGCCTAGATTTCCTGAGGAGCTGGAGGAGATTTGGTTTGTCACCAAAAACACTCGCGAATTTCTACAGAAATGTGGAGAGTATTCCAACTGGGTGCATCACCGTCTGGTCTGGGGAGGGCAATGCACTGCACAGTACTGTATCGCAGTAAGCTGCAGACTGTTGTGAAGTCACTCAGCTCCAGCAGGGACAATAGGCTCCCCAGCACCCCGGACAGCTTCAAAACGCGACGCCCATCGGTCATTCAGGACCCCACCACCCAGGGCATGCCCTCTTCTCACGGTTACCATCAGGGAGGGGGTACAGGAGCCTGAACGCACACACTCAACGATCCAGAAACAGCTCCTTCCCCTCCGCAGTCAGAACCTTTTCACTATTTTGGTCTCATTTTGTCCTGCTACCGCAAAATAACACATTTCACAGCATTTATCAGTGACCAGAAACGCGGTTTGGAGCGCTGATTTACCGCTCATCCTGTATTGGTGTTGTGGGAGGAGGTGTGACCGTGCGGAGTGCAGAGACAGGGCGCTGTCTGTCACGGCGCGGCGGAGTTCAGTCTGCACGCTGCGCTACTGCGGCCCCAGTCTGGTACTCGGCCTCACCCAGGCGACGACCCGGTGCGGCCGATGGAAAGATCGGATTGATTCCTGTCGACAAGCCAATTGTTAACACTCGGCTGAGAGATACCGGCGGCGTCAGACTCAAAGATGGACGCACCCTCCCAGGACACGAACAGCTAGGCTGCCCAGGCAATGATTCTCCCTCCGCACTACCCCGCCACCCTCTCCCAGGACAGGGACATTAGGTTTGGACACGGAGTGATTCTCCCTCCACACTGTCTTGTAACCCTGTCCCAGGACAGGGACATTAGGCTTGGACAGAGAATGAATCTCCTTCCACACTGTCCGATCAACCCCTCCCATGCTGGAGACAGTAGGTTTGGACACAGGGTGATTGTCCCTCTGCACTATCCTACCACTCTCTCCCAGGACAGAGACAGCAGGGTTGGACACAGAGGGAATTGCCCTCCACACTGCCCTGTCACCCTCTCCCAGGACAGGGACAGCAGGGTTGGACACAAAATATTGTTGTCCCTTAACTGTCCCATCAGGGGTGTTCGAGGTGAGATAAGCTACTGGTTTCTTCTCCTAGCCATGCAAACCTTTCGTTATTTCTTTATTTAACATGGAACATAGAACCCTACAGGAACAGGCTCTTCGGCCCACAATGTTGTGTTGACCCAATTAAATTCATACTCAAATGGCCAACTAAACTAATCCCTTCTGCCTGCACAATGTCCATACCCTTCCATTATCTCACATTCATTGGTCTATCTAAACGTCTCTAGGGGTAGTGGAGGTATAATTTGTCCATCTGTGCTGATCACCCCATCCTTGACTAAGCTGGCCCACCGTGAAAACGATCTGTTATGAGTCAGCATGATGCTTCCAGATCAGGTCACGCATAGCACGTACCTCCACCGCACCGCGCAGGTGTGTTTCTGGGATACAGGGGCTAGCGACCCTTGTGCCTGTTCTCTGAGCGGCAGTGAACCATCTGATTGGCCTATCAGAGTTCCCTTTGGGAACCTGTTGACTTGATCAGCATTTCTGATCTGGCTATTGTTTACGATTGCACTTAATAAAATAAAAGATCCCGATGTATCTGCCTCTACCACCACCCCAGACACTGTGTGAAAAAGCTGCCACTCACATCGCCTTTGAACTTACCCCTCTCTCCTCTGGTAGTTCACAGTATTGCCTTATTGACCTGCTAGAAAGGAATCTCAGGGTGGTATCGCATCCAGCTTGCTGGATCTTTCCATGACTGAAGCCGGCCATGAGGGTTCGTGAACTCAATACTTCCTTTGCTGCTGGCTAGTGTGTGTCCTCGGCTGCAGAAGACACCTGTTTCCAGAGATGTTTTCTCCGTGTAGGCTGGGGAGCCACTACCAAATACTGTGACTGATGCCCTGCCCTGCGCTCTACCCCACTGACCCTGCCCCTGTGTTACAGTCCAGCATCTCCCTGTCATTCATAGAATCGCACACCACAGAAACAGACCTTTTGGCCCATCGGATCCTTAGCAACCATCTCTACTAGTCCCATTCGATAGCAGTTGTACCCATCTCCACTCGTACCCATCTCTACTCGTACCCATCTCTACTAGTCCCATTCGATAGCAGTTGTTACGTAGCCTTGGTGATTCCAGTCAGAGAACAGAACAGCACAGAAACAGGCCCTTCGACCCATCGAGTCTATGCCGATCTGTTATTCTGCCAAATCCCATCGACCTGGACCATCGCCCTCCAAGCCTCTTCAATACATGTTCCTATCCAAACTTCTCTTAAATGTTGTAATTGATCACACGCCCACCACCTCCACTGGCCCCTCGTTCCACACTCCCACCACCCTCTGAGTGAACAAGTTCCCCCTATTGTTCCCCTTAAACATTTCATCTTTCACCCCTAACCCATGACCTCTGCTTGTGTTCCCACCCAGCCTCAGTGGAAAAAGCCAGCTTGCATTCACCCTATCTATACCACTCATAATTTTGTATACCTCTGTCGAATCTCCCCTCATTCCCCTACGCTCCAGGGAATAAATTCCTAACCTATAACTAAGTGTTGAACCAGACGCTGCTGCACCACCCCCTCAGGTAAGGTGTCCAAATTCCAATCTCCCTCTAGGAATAAAGACAAACTTTACTTGTTACACCGATACAGACAGTGAAATGTGCTGTTCACATCAAATCAGATCAGTGCCTGCAGCACTGACATAGCACGCCCACAACGTACTAACCCCAACGGGTACGGGAGGGAACTGGAGAACCCGGGGGTTAGTCACAGTCACGGTCACGGGACAACACAGACAGTGGCAGGAATCAAACCCTGATCAGTGATCACTAACTGACACGTTTAACTTCGCCATGGACGGCCACAAACCCGGCCGCGAAAGGCGGAGGGTTGGCCACCGGGCTAGCAACCTCATCACGTAAGAACATCAAAACCCAGAGTTGCAGACGCCCCAGAGACCTCATCCCTGGGAGAGGAAAGATATTCACCTGGGAGGCGTATGAAGTCGTCGGTGAAATTGAAAGCCTCTGTGCCGATCAGCCTTGGACGGGGGTGGGGGTGGGGGTGCTCTCTGGCGAGCTGCTGTCAGTGGTCAACGTCGTAGTAATGGTGATGGGCTTAAAGGGGGAAAGAAGAATTGCTACACTTCCTCAGATCCCATCCAACCATCTTCATCAGCTGTGGTTTTAGGGAAAGGTCCATTATCTGCCCCGCGTAGCTGTCTACATCTGTATCAGGACACCTCAGCAAAACAAACCCAACCTGTCCAATCTCTCTACTTCACTGGAGCACCCTCTCCCCTCCATTCACCTCCTTCCATAAGACATAGAAACCATAGAAACTACAGCACAGAAACAGGCCTTTTGGCCCTTCTTGGCTGTGCCGAACCATTTTCTGCCTAGTCCCACTGACCTGCACACGGACCATATCCCTCCATACACCTCCCATCCATGTATCTGTCCAATTTATTCTTAAATGTTAAAAAAAGAACCCGCATTTACCACCTCGTCTGGCAGCTCATTCCATACTCCCACCACTCTCTGTGTGAAGAAGCCCCCCCCAATGTTCCCTTTAAACTTTTCCCCCCTCACCCTTAACCCATGTCCTCTGGTTTTTTTCTCCCCTTGCCTCAGTGGAAAAAGCCTGCTTGCATTCACTCCATCAATACCCATCATAATTTTATATACCTCTATCAAATCTCCCCTCATTCTTCTATATAGATGCAGAACTAGGCCATTCGGCCAACTCATCAGCCTTCTCTTCTCCATTCTCCAACCTTCTCCCCACAACCTTTGTCACCCTTACTAATCAAGAACCTATTAAGCTCCGCTTTAAATATACCCAGTGACTTGGTCTCCACAGCCATTGTGGCAATGAACTCTACAGATTCACCATCCTCTGGCTAAGGAAATTCCTCCTCATCTCTGTTCTGAGGCTGTGTCCTCCTGTCCTAGACACCCCCTTCATAGGAAACATGCTCTCCACTTCCACTCTATCTAGGCCTTGCAATATTTGATAGGTTTCTAATCAGCTGTCAAATGCTCCTCGTACATTAACCTTTTCATTCCTGGAATATTAATCCTGAGGAGTGTGAGGTGATAATTTTAAGGACGTATCATCAAGATTATACATGCTGAATGGTGTTATCCAATGGAGTGTTGAACGGAGAGACCTTGGGGCACCTGACCAGGACTCTCTGAAGGTGGTCTTAGCAGATGTCTGTGTGCTGAGGAACTGATGCAGAAGGAAGGGTTTCAGATTTCTGATCCTTGGGATATCTTCTAGGGAATGTATGACCTGTACAAAAGAGACCGATATCCTTGTGGACAGGCTTACTAGAGCTGTTGGGGAGGGTGTTAATTAGTTTGGCAGAGGAATGGCAACCAGAGTGATGAATCGAAGGATGGGCCAGTTGGTGTAAGGGTAGATGCAGTGTGCAGAGAGACTGCGAGGAAAGATAGACAGTAGAAAAGGTGTAATTGCAGTCAGTGGGATGTAGGTGTGACCAGGAACAATTCCCTAATGGACTTTGTTAGGTGTGACCAGGAACAATTCCCTGATGGAATTTGTTAGGTGTGACCAAGAACAATTCCCTACATAATATGTGGACAGATGGACTGAAGAGGGGAAGCTCCTATCCCACTGCTATTATAATGCTAGCTTGGTATAAGGTGGACAATCTACCACATTATGAAGTTGCACTCTATTGTCTGCCTGCATTGCAGTCTCTCTGTAACCCTCACACTTTACGTATCTACTGACTGAGTCATACAGCTTAGAACAGGCCCTTCTGGCCCAACGAGCCGCACTGCCCAGCACTAATCACAGGACAATTTACAAAGACCAATTAACCATCTAACCGGTACATCTTTGGACTGTGGGAGGAAACCGGAGCACCTGGAGGAAACCAACACAGTCACTGGGAAAACGTACAGACTCCTCAGAGACAGCACCAGTATTGAATGCTGATCTCCAGAATGCCCTGATCTGTAATAACGGCCTCCTACCTTTCCCCACGGACCACTCCCCACCACCGAGACAGCCTGGGGGTCAGGTCAATCAGACCACTCCCCACCACCGAGAGAGCCTGGGGGTCAGGCCAGTTGCCCTGTCACTGGTCACCTTCTACACTGAACCCGATGGAGTGGCCTCACTCAGTGAAAGTCTGAAATCCCAGGCCACCAGGCTCAAGGATAGGGTCTACCCCCCTGTTATATAATTATTGGGTGGTGCCCTAGAACAGAGAAGAGCACAACACAGGAAGAGGGCCTTCCGCCCACAATATTGTGCTGAATCAATTAAATTAGTAATAAGACCATAAGACATAGGAGCAAAATTTGGCCATTCAGCCCATCAAGTCTGCTCTGCCTTTCCACCATGGCTGATCACGGATTCCACTCAACCCCATACACCTGCCTTTTCACCATATCCTTTGATGCCTTGACCAATCAGGAAACAATCAACTTCCACCTTAAATATACCCACAGACTTGCCCTCCACCGCAGTCAGTGGCAGAGCATTCCAAAGATTCACTACTCTCTGACTAAAAAAATTCCTCCTTACCTTTGTTCTAAAGGGTATCCCCTCAATTTTGAGGCTGTGCCCTCTAGTTCTGGATACCCCCACCATAGGAAACATCCTCTCCGCGTCCACCCTATCTAGTCAATAGACAATAGACAATAGGTGCAGGAGTAGGCCATTCGGCCCTTCGAGCCAGCACCGCCATTCACTGTGATGATACTGATCATCCACTATCAGTATCCAGTTCCTGCCTTATCCCCATAACCTTTGATTCCGCTATCTTTAAGAGCTCTATCCATCTCTCTTTTGAAAGCATCCAGAGACTTGGCCTCCACAGCCTTCTGGGGCAGAGCATTCCATATATCCACCACTCTCTGGGTGAAAAAGTTTTTCTTCAACTCCGTTCTAAATGGCCTACCCCTAATTCTTAAACTGTGGCCTCTGGTTCTGGACTCACCCATCAGCGGGAACATGCGTCCTGCCTCCAGTGTGTCCAATCCCTTAATAATCTTATATGTTTCAATAAGATCCCCTCTCAGCCTTCTAAATTCCAGAGTATACAAGCCCAGTCGCACCAATCTTCTGACATATGACAGTCCCGCCATCCCGGGAATTAACCTTGTGAACCTATGCTGCACTCCCTCAATAGCAAGAATGTCCTTCCTCAAATTTGGAGACCAAAACTGAACACAGTACTCCAGGTGTGGTCTCACCAGGGCCCTGTACAGCTGCAGAAGGACCTCTTTGCTCTTATACTCAATTCCCCTTGTTATGAAGGCCAGCATGCCATTAGCTTTCTTCACTGCCTGCTGTACTTGCATGCTTGCTTTCAGTGACTGATGTACAAGAACACCTAGATCTCATTGTGCTTCCCCTTTTCCTAACTTGACTCCATTTAGATAATAATCTGCCTCCCCATTCTTCTTACCACCAAAGTGGATAATCTCACATTTATCCACATTAAGTTGCATCTGCCCACTCACCCACCCTGCCCAAGTCACCCTGCATTCTCATAACATCCTCCTCACATTTCACACTGCCACCCAACTTTGTGTCATTGGCAATTTTGCTAATGTTACTTTTAATTCCCTCATCTAAATCATTAATATATATTGTAAACAGCTGCGGTCCCAGCACTGAACCCTGTGGTACCCCACTGGTCACCGCCCGCCATTCCGAAAGGGACCTGTTAATCGCTACTCTTTGTTTTCTGTCAGCCAGCCAATTTTCAATCTATGTCAGTATTCTGCCCCCAATACCATGTGCCCTAATTTTGCCCACTAATCTCCTATGTGGGACTTTATCAAAGGCTTTCTGAAAGTCCAGGTACACTACATCCACTGGCTCTCCCTTGTCCATTTTCATAGTTACATCCTCAAAAAATTCCAGAAGATTAGTCAAGCACGATTTCCCCTTCGTAAATCCATGCTGACTCAGAACAATCCTGTTACTACTATCCAGATGTGTTGTAATTTCATCTTTTATAATTGACTCCAGCATCTTTCCCACCACCGACATCAGGCTAACCGGTCTATAATTCCCTGTTTTCTCTCTTCCTCCCTTCTTGAAGAGAGGGACAACATTAGCCACCCTCCAATCCACAGGAACTGATCCTGAATCTATAGAACATTGGAAAATGATTACCAATGCATCCACAATTTCTAAAGCCACCTCCTTAAGTACCCTGGGATGCAGACCATCAGGTCCCGGGGACTTATCAGCCTTCAGACCCAACAGCCCATCCAACACCATTTCCTGCCTAATATAAATTCCCTTCAATTCATCCATTGCCCTAGGTCCTTTGGCCACTATTACATCTGGGAGATTGTTTGTGTCTTCCCTAGTGAAGACAGATCCAAAGTTACTGTCCAACTCGTCTGCCATTTCCTTGTTCCCCATAATGAATTCACCTGCTTCTGTCTTCAAGGGCCCAATTTTGGTCTTAACAATTTTTTTCTTTTTCAGATACCTGAAGAAGCTTTTACTATCCTCCTTTATATTCTTGGCTCGTTTACCTTCGTACCTCATTTTTTCCCGCATATTGCTTTTTTAGTTATCTTCTGTTGCTCCTTAAAAGTTTCCCAATCCTCCGGCTTCCTACTCATCTTTGCTATGTTATATTTCTACTCTTTTATTTTTATACTGTCCATTACTTCCCTTGTCAGCCACGGCCTCCCCTTACTCCCCTTAGGATCTTTCTTCCTCTTTGGAACGAACTGATCCTGCACCTTCCGCATTATTCCCAGAAACACTTGCCATTGTTGTTCCACTGTCATCCTGCTAGGGAATTGTTCCATTGAACTTTGGCCAGCTCCTCCCTCATAGCACCATAGTTCCCTTTGTTCAACTGTAATACTGACACTTCCGAGCTTCCCTTCTCCCTCTCGAATTGTAGATTAAAACTTATCATATTATGGTCTCCAGCTTCTAATGGCTCCTTTACCTTGAGGTCCCTGATCAAATCTTTCAAAATTCAGTAGGTTTCAATGAGATCCCCCCCAACATTCTTCTAAATTCCAGTGAATACAGGCTCAAAAACTGCCAAACAATCCTCATATGTTAATCCCTTAATTCCCAGAATCATCCTTGTAAACCTCCTCTGGACCCTTTCCAATGAGAACACATCCTTTCTGAGATATGGGGCCCAAATCTGTTGACAATACTCCAGGTGCAGCCTGACTAGTGTCCTGACTAGCTCAGCATTATCTCTTTGCTTTTATATTCTATTCCCCTTGAAATAAATGCCAACATTTATTTACCACAGTCTCAAACTGTATATTAACCTTCTGGGAGTCTTGCACAAGGATTCCCAAGTCCCTCTGCACCTCTGATGTTTGAATCTTCTGCCCATTTAGATAATAGTCTGCACTATTGTTTCTTTTACCAAAATGCATTATCATACATTTCCTAACACTGTATTCCATCTGCCACTTTTTTGCCCATTCTTCCAATTTGTCTAAGTCCTGCTGCAATTACATTGCTTCCTCAGCATTACCTACCCCTCCATCTTTCTTCGTATCATCCGCAGACTTTGCCACAAGGCCATCAGTTCCATTATCTAAATCATTGACAAACAATGTGAAAAGTAGCGGTCCCAATACTGACCCCCGAGGAACACCACCAGTCACTGGCAGCCAACCAGAAATGGCCCCTTTTTATTCCCATTCACTGCCTCTTGCCTGTCAGCCAGGCCTCTATCCTTGTCAGTATCTTTCCTGTAACGCCATGGGATTTTATCTTGTTAAGCAGCCTCATGTGTGGCACCTTATCAAACGCCTTCTGAAAATCCAAGTAAATGACATCCACTGCCTCTCCTTTGTCCACCCTGCTTGTTACTTCCTCAAAGAACTCTAACAGATTTGTCAGGCAAGATTTCTCTTTACAGCAACCATGCTAACTTTGTCTTATTTTATCATTAATCTCCAAGTATCTCGAAATCTCATTCTTAATAATAGACTCCAACACTTTCCCAACCACTGAGGTTAGGCTAACTGGCCTATAATTTCCTTTCTTTTGCCTTCCTCCCTTCTTAAAGAGTGGAGTCACATTTACAATCTTCCAATCCTCTGGGACCATGCCAGAATCAAGCAATTCTTGAAAGATTATGACCAATGTATCCGTTATCTCTTCAGCAACCACTCTCAGGACTCTAGAAGGTAGTCCATCTGGTCCAGGTGACTTATCCACCTTAAGACCTTTCAGTTTGCCTAGCACTTTTTCCTTTGTGATAGCAATTGCTCCCTGACACTCATGGACCCCTGGCACACTGCTGGTGTCTTCCACAGTGAAGGCAGATGCAAAGTACCCATTAAATTCATCTGCCATTCCTTCATCCCCCATTAGTACCTCAGCAGCATCATTTTCCAAAGGTCCAATATCAACTCTCACTTCCTTTTCACTCTTTATATAATTGAAAAAAACTCTTGGTATCCTGCTTTATATTATTGGCTAGTCTGCCCTCATATTTCATCTTTCCCTTCATATGGCTTTTTAGGTTTCCGGCTTTTTTAGTTGCCTGCCTTTTGTTGGATTTTAAAAGCTTCCCAATCATCCAACTTCCCACTCACTTTTGTTAGCTTATATGCCCTTTCCTTGGCTTTTTTTGCAGTCCTCAATTTCCCTAGTCAGAAACGGTCACCTAGCCCTGCCATTTGAGAACTTCTTCTGTGGGACTTATCCATCCTGCACCTTGTAAACTATTCCCAGTAACTTCAGCCATCTCTGCTCTGCCGTCATCCCCGCCAGTATCCTCCTCCAATCCACCTAATCAGTTGGGTAACGAAACCAATCTCTTCTGCCTACATAAGGCCCATATCCTCACATTCCTCAGCCTACCCAAACGTCTGTAATGTTTACGGAACACCCCAAGCTGTAATAGCGTCATACGAACCGCCATGCCACCACGGAGCTAAACTTTATTTTGCATTCTGTTATTGTTTTAACTTGTTCTCCCTCAATACACTATGCAATGATTTGAACTGTATACAAGGCAAGTTTTACACAGTATCTTGGTACATGTGACAATAATAACAATTACAAATCTTTGGTCTGTAATCGTTAGTCCGCAGGGATATTAAAAATCCACCCTCCAGGTGTAGATGTTGAGACCGCAACCTGGGACAGAACGTTGCGTCTCTTCCTGCTGCCATCAGGAAGAAGGCACAGGAGCCTCAGGACTCACACCACCAGGTTATTACCCCTCGACCATCAGGTTCCTGAACCAGAGGGGTAACTTCACTTGCTACAACATTGAGCAATACCCACAACCTATGGACTCACTTTCAAGAAATCTTCATCTCATATTCTCAATATCTAAGACCATAAGGCCATAAAATTTAGGAACAAAATTAGACCATTCGGCGCATGTTGTCATGGCTGACCCATTTTCACTCTCAGCCCCAACCTCCCGCTTTCTCCCTGTATCCCTTCATGCTCTGACCAATCAAGAATCTATCAAACTCTGCCTTAAGTATACCCGATGACTTGGTTTCCACAGTCGCCTATGGCAATGAATTCCACAGATTCACCATCCCGTGGCTAAAGAAATTCATCCTTGTCTCTGTTCTAAATGGATGTCCCTCTACTCTAAGGCTTTGTCCTCTGGTCTTAGACTCTCCCACCATAGGAATCATTCTCTCCACATGCACTCTATCAAGGCCTTTCACCATTCAATAAGGTCTCCCTCATTCTTCTGAATTCTGGTGAGTACAGGCCCAGAACCATCAAGTGCTCCTTATATGAGAAGCCTTTCAATTTAGAATCATTTTTGTGAACTTCTTTTAAACCCTCTCTAGTTTCAGCACATCCTTTCTAAGATAAGGAGCACAAAACTGCTCACAATTCTCCAAATGAGGCCTCACTAGTGCTTTATAACATTTCAACATCACATCATTGCTTTTATATTCTAGTCCTTTTGAAATGAATGCCAATATCTCATTTGCCTTCCTCACCAGCGACTTAACCTGCAAGTTAACTTTTAGGGGATCCTGCATGAGGACTCCCAAGTCCCTTTGCACCTTGGTTTTTAAAAAAAATTTCTGTCCAATTAGAAACTGGTCAACCCTTTTATTTCTTCTTCCAAAGTGCATGACCATAGACTTCCTGACACTGCATTCCATGTGCCATTTCTGTGTCCATTCTCCTCATCTGTCTAAGTCCGTCTGTACCCTCTCTATATCTTGAAAACCACCTGGCCCTCCACCTATCTACATATCACCAGCAAATGGCCTCAAAGCCATTTATTCATTCCATCGTCCAAATCATTGATATTTATTGCTTATTTATTCATTATTATTATTATTTTGTTTTTTTTCACTTTTTGAATTTGCACTGTTTGTTGTCTTTAGCACATTGGATGTTTGTCTATCTAGTTGTGTGTGTTATTTCATTGATTCTATTGTGTTGCTTGTGTTTACTGTGAATGCCCACAGAAATGAATCTCTGGGTTGTACCTGGTGACATATATGTACTTTGATAATAAATTTACTTTAAACTTTGAACATCCAGCTGCTGGAAGGGTGGATCAAGGCTTCCTCTCTCCAACACACACAAAATGCTGGTGGAACGCAGCAGGCCAGACAGCATCCATAGGAAGAAGCACAGTCGACGTTTCGGGCCGGCTCCAATGCCCATTTCTGGGCCTTGCCCTGAGCTCCCAGCAGAGGGAGCAATGTCTCCGTCCCAACCCTGGCAGACGCTCCCAACACACCAGTAGCTCCTGGCGTTCTGTCTGCCTTTTAGCCCCACCCTCTTCACCTTTGGTTATCCTGTATGGGGGGTGGGGGGGGTCAGAGAAAGAGGATGGACCTGCTCCTGGGACTGGCTGATAACTATCAGTGAAAGCTGGAGACGGGCAGTGGACGGTTCCGTCCGGGCTGACCGCCTGGCAATGTTCAGGGGCTATTTCCATGCCCGGACAGTTGAGGGCAAAGTGTACATTGCACCCATGGGTAGCAGGTGTGCTGGCACAGCTGGACAATTGGGGGGTGGGGGATAAATGACATCTTCGATGAGGATGGGGAGTTAGTTCAGTCTGTGTCAGTCAGGAATTATCTGATTTATATTAGTAATGTGATTGTACAATGGAACACACACACACACACACACACACACACACACACACACACACCAATAACTCCCTACAGCCTGAACCTGTAGGTTTAGCCACAGCCCAGAAGTGAGGCCTCTGAAGGTCAGCAGGCTCTACGGTTGAACCGAGAACATCGCAGCAGTACTGTATCGGTTGGTGCAATGCAATGACAACTCGGGCCATCGTTTCTGGTGTTCTCTGTAAGCAAGTTTGGTCATTCCTTTCCGTGTTTGCATGGGTTTCCTGCGGGTGCTCCAATTTCCTCCCACAATCCAAAGGCGTACCAGTTAGTAGGTTAATCGGTCATTATCAATTGTCCTGTGATTAGGCTAGGGTTAATGTGCTGGGTTGCTGGCTGGCACAGCTCGAAGGGCCAAGAGGGCTGACTGTGCTCTGTTTCTCTAAAAGACAGTATGTCGAACACAGAACATGGGACATTACAGTACAGTCCCTTTGGTCCACAATGCTGTGCTGGCCTTTTAATCTACTCTAAAATCAATCTAACTCTTCCTTCCCACATAAATCATCCCTATGCCTTTCTAAGAGAATATTAAATATCCCTAATATATATCTGCACTCACCACTCTGTATATTAAAAACCTTACCTTGAACTGTGCCTGTTATCGTACCTGGACCTGCTGTTTCTCTCCATACAATCCCCCTGCCACTGCACCACTCCCCACTACCTCCCACAGGCCTACCAGTTAGTAGTTTAACCATGGGAAGTTCTTTTGTTACAACAACAGCATTTAAGAACACACTTAACAGTGTGGAACTCAGCAGGTTAGGCAGCAATTGTAGAGAAAAGTGCAGTCAACACTTGGGGCCGAGACCCTGAAGGGTTCTGCCGAAGGGTCTCAGCCCGAAATGTGGACTGTACTTTTTTCCA
Organism: Mobula hypostoma; assembly: GCF_963921235.1. Classification (NCBI taxonomy): domain Eukaryota; kingdom Metazoa; phylum Chordata; class Chondrichthyes; order Myliobatiformes; family Myliobatidae; genus Mobula; species Mobula hypostoma. The sequence goes on from NC_086104.1 coordinate 2,651,804, forward strand.
TCGATGCTGCCTGGCCTGCTGAGTTCCACCAACATTTTGTGTGTGTTGCTTGGATTTCCAGCATCTGCAGATTTTCTCTTGTTTGACACTTAACAGTGTGCAGACTTTAATAATAATGTACATATTAATTATATACACAATAATAATGTGGGAAATAATAAATCAGAGACTATTGTACTATGATGTGCACAGAGACGAACTGTTGTATACACTTATTGCATTTGATAGGAAGGATTTTCTGTAACAATCCTTGTGACAGCAGAGCTGAATGAGCCTGTTTGAAAGGGTGCTCCACTGCTTATTCCATTGGTCGTGAAGCGGATATGCCAGATTGTCCATAATGGATAACAGTTTGTTTAGTGACCTCCTCTCCACCACTAACTCAAAAGAGTCCGGGCTGTAGCCAAGGACGGATCCAGCCTTTTTGATGACTTCATTTAGTCTTTTTGCATCACCAGCACCGATGCTGCTCCCCCAACACAGAGCTGCAAAGAAGACTGCACTCGCTACAACAGACCGGTAAAAGATCTCCAACGTCCTGCTTCCTTAGAACCTCAGCTTCCTTAGAAAATAGAGTCAACTCATACCCTTCAAGAAAAGAAGTAGAGATAACCCAGGAACTTATAGACCAGTAAGTCTGTCTTCAGTGGTGGGCAAGTTGTTGGAGAAGATCTTGAGAGACAGGATCTATGAGCATTTGGAGAGACATAATCTGATTAGGGATAGTCAGCATGGCTTTGTCAAAGGCAGGTCGTGCCTTACGAGCCTGATTGAATTCTTTGAGGATGTAACAAAACACATTGATAAAGGTAGAGCAGTGGATGTAGTATATATGGATTTCAGTAAGGCATTTGATAAGGTTCCCCATGCAAGACTCATTCAGAAAGTAAGGAGGCATGGGATCCAAGGAGGCCGTGCTTTGTGGATCCAGAATTCGCTTGCCCACAGAAGGTGATTGTAGACGGTCCATATTCTGCACGAAGGTCAGTGACCACTGGTACTCAGCAGGGGTCTGATTTGGGGCCCCTCTTCTTTGTGATTTTCATAAATGACCTGGATGAAGAGATAGAAGGGTGGGTTAGTAAGTTTACTGATGACACAAAGTTGGGGGTGTTGTGGATAGTCTGGAGGGTTGTCAGAACTTACAGCGGGACATTGATGGGATACAGAACTGGGCTGAGAAGTGACAGATGGAGTTCAACCCAGCTAAGTGTGAAGTGGTTCATTTTGGGAGGTCCAATTTGAAGACAGAATATAATATAAATGGTAAGACTCTTGGCAGTATGGACGATCTGAGAGATCTTGGGCTCTGTGTTGGTAGGACACTCAAAGTTGCTGCACAGGTTGACAGTGTTGTTAAGAAGGCATATAGTGTGTTGGAATTCATATAGTGGACTGAGTTCAAGAGCCGTGAGGTAATGTTACAGCTATATAAGACCTTGGTCAGACCCCACTTGGAATACTGTGTTCAGTTCTGGTCACCTCACTACAGTAAGGATGTGGATACTATAGAGAGAATGCAGAGCAGATTTACAAAGATGTTGCCTAGATTGGAGGGCACACCTTATGAGAATAAATTGAGTGTACTTGGCCTTTTCTCCTTGGAGCGATGAAGGATGAGAGGTGACCTGATAGAGGTGTATAAGATGATGAGTGTCATTGATAATGTGGATAGCCAGAGGCTTTTTCCCAGGGCCAAAATGGCTAACATGAGGGGTCACAGTTTTAAGGTGCTTGGAAGTAGGAATTGATAGGATGTTAGGGTTAAGTTTTTCACACAGAGAGTGGTGGGTGTGTGGAATGGGCTGCCAGCGACGGTGGTGGAGGCGGATACAATAGGGTCTTTTAAGAGCCTTTTAGATAGGTATATGGACCTTAGAGAAATAGAGGGCTATGCGCTAGGGAAATTCTAGGCAGTCTTTACAGTAGGTTGCATGGTCGACACAACATTGTGGGCCGAAGGGCCTGTAATGTGCTATAAATTTCTATGTTCTATGTTCTGGTAAATAGCCGTGGGGTCGGATTTCCAGTCAAGTCGAGGCGAACACCCAAGTATCTGTACTCCTCCACCACCACAACGACCTCTCCCAGAATGTATACAGGGCTCCCAGACCATCTGGCTTAAGGACAGAGTCTACCCGGCATTCTATCATTATTGAGTGGCTCCTTAGAACATAGAACAGCACAGCAAAAGGAACAGGTCCTTCGGCCGCAATATTAAACTAGTAATCAAATGGCCAACTAAACTAATCCCTTCTGCCTACACAATGCCCATATCTTTCCATTATCCTCTCATCCATGTGTCTATCTAAATGTCTCTTAAAAGTCCCTGATGTATCTGCCTCTACCACCACCCCAGGCAGGGCATCCCAGGCACCCACAACTCTCTGATACAATGCCAGAATCTATCGATTCTTGTAAGATCATCGTTAATGCCTCCGCAATCTGTCCAGCTAATCCCTTCAGAACCCAGGGGTGCATTCCATTAGGTCCAGGAGATTTATCCACCCTGAAGACTCTTGGGCAGAAATGGCTAATACCATTCCAAGGTGATGGAGGAACGTTGGTGGGGGGCTGAGCCCTGTGAGTGGGGGAGGTCACAGGAGGAACTGCTCTCCCGACCCCTCCAACCCCTGCTCCTGTACTACTGGGAAACCAGCCCCAGAACATCAACCATACTGGCCCAGTAACGTGGCGCTAACACCCTTACTGTGTGAGGTAAGAGCGGTAACGTGCAGCACCGAGCTCCCAGATGTCCCAGGTGTAACCGGCTCTCATCAGCCTCTCCTCCCCAGCAGGGGTGGCTAACCACCCAAATGACCCGATAGGTGGAATTACCACATTTTCTGCTGCTTTCCTCACTGCATTTGGTGTTTAATTCCCTGTAAATCTCCTTCCTTCCACAGGCGGACACCAGGAATTCGCATCCTCCATCCAGTGTTCTTGGATCTGCCGATCACTGCAGTCACCATGTCACTGTCCGGTATGTATCGCCTTGTCCTCACAACCTCCTCATTGTCACTGTGAACCCGACCCATCTCACTGTCCGGTCTGTATCACCCTGTCCTCACAATCTCCTCATCGTCACTGTGAACCCGACCCATCTCACTGTCCGGTCTGTATCACCCTGTCCTCACAATCTCCTCATCCCTCACCGTGAACCCGACCCATCTCACTGTCCGGTCTGTATCACCCTGTCCTCACAATCTCCTCATCCCTCACTGTGAACCCGGCCCATCTCACTGTCCGGTCTGTATCACCCTGTCCTCACAATCTCCTCATCCCTCACTGTGAACCCGACCCATCTCACTGTCCAGTCTGTATCACCCTGTCCTCACAATCTCCTCATCGTCACTGTGAACCCGACCCATCTCACTGTCCGGTCTGTATCACCCTGTCCTCACAATCTCCTCATCCCTCACAATCTCCTCGTCCCTCACTGTGAACCCGACCCATCTCACTGTCCAGACGGTATCACCCTGTCCTCACAATCTCCTCATCCCTCACAATCTCCTCGTCCCTCACTGTGAACCTGACCCATCTCACTGTCCGGTCTGTATCACCCTGTCCTCACAACCTCCTCATTGTCACTGTGAACCCGACCCATCTCACTGTCCGGTCTGTATCACCCTGTCCTCACAATCTCCTCATCGTCACTGTGAACCCGACCCATCTCACTGTCCAGTCTGTATCACCCTGTCCTCACAACCTCCTCATTGTCACTGTGAACCCGACCCATCTCACTGTCCAGTCTGTATCGCCTTGTCCTCACAACCTCCTCATTGTCACTGTGAACCCGACCCATCTCACTGTCCGGTCTGTATCACCCTGTCCTCACAATCTCCTCATCGTCACTGTGAACCCGACCCATCTCACTGTCCGGTCTGTATCACCCTGTCCTCACAATCTCCTCATCCCTCACCGTGAACCCGACCCATCTCACTGTCCGGTCTGTATCACCCTGTCCTCACAATCTCCTCATCCCTCACTGTGAACCCGGCCCATCTCACTGTCCGGTCTGTATCACCCTGTCCTCACAATCTCCTCATCCCTCACTGTGAACCCGACCCATCTCACTGTCCAGTCTGTATCACCCTGTCATCACAATCTCCTCATCGTCACTGTGAACCCGACCCATCTCACTGTCCGGTCTGTATCACCCTGTCCTCACAATCTCCTCATCCCTCACAATCTCCTTGTCCCTCACTGTGAACCCGACCCATCTCACTGTCCAGACGGTATCACCCTGTCCTCACAATCTCCTCATCCCTCACAATCTCCTCGTCCCTCACTGTGAACCTGACCCATCTCACTGTCCGGTCTGTATCACCCTGTCCTCACAATCTCCTCATCGTCACTGTGAACCCGACCCATCTCACTGTCCAGTCTGTATCACCCTGTCCTCACAACCTCCTCATTGTCACTGTGAACCCGACCCATCTCACTGTCCAGTCTGTATCGCCCTGTCCTCACAATCTCCTCATCCCTCACTGTGAACCCGACCCATCTCACTGTCCAGTCTGTATCACCCTGTCCTCACAATCTCCTCATCCCTCACAATCTCCTCGTCCCTCACTGTGAACCCAACCCATCTCACTGTCCAGTCTGTATCGCCCTGTCCTCACAATCTCCTCGTCCCTCACTGTGAACCCGACCCATCTCACTGTCCAGTCTGTATCACCCTGTCCTCACAATCTCCTCATCCCTCACAATCTCCTCGTCCCTCACTGTGAACCCGACCCATCTCACTGTCCAGTCTGTATCACCCTGTCCTCACAATCTCCTCATCCCTCACAATCTCCTCGTCCCTCACTGTGAACCCGACCCATCTCACTGTCCAGTCTGTATCGCCCTGTCCTCACAATCTCCTCATCCTAACTGTGAACCCGACCCATCTCACTGTCCAGTCTGTATCACCCTGTCTTTATAATCTCCTCATCGTCACTGTGAACCCGGCCCATCTCACTGTCCGGTCTGTATCACCCTGTCCTCACAATCTCCTCATCCTCACTGTGAACCCGACCCATCTCACTGTCCAGTCTGTATCACCCTGTCCTCACAATCTCCTCGTCCCTCACTGTGAACCTGACCCATCTCACTGTCCATTCTGTATCACCCTGTCCTCACAATCTCATCATCCTCACTGTGAACCTGACCCATCTCACTGTCCGGTGTGTATCACCCTGTCCTCACAATCTCCTCGTCCCTCACTGTGAACCCGACCCATCTCACTGTCCAGTCTGTATCACCCTGTCCTCACAATCTCCTTGTCCCTCACTGTGAACCCGACCCATCTCACTGTCCAGTGTGTATCATCCTGTCCTCACAATCTCTTCATCCCTCACAATCTCCTCATCGTCACTGTGAACCTGACCCATCTCACTGTCTGGTGTGTATCACCCTGCCTCACAATCTCCTCGTCCCTCACTGTGAACCCGGCCCATCTCACTGTCCGGTGTGTATCACCCTGTCCTCACAATCTCCTCGTCCCTCACTGTGAACCCGGCCCATCTCACTGTCCGGTGTGTATCGCCCTGTCCTCACAATCTCATCATCGTCACTGTGAACCCGACCCGTCTCACTGTCCGGTGTGTATCACCTGTCCTCACAATCTCCTCAGTCCTCAGGGACTGTGAACCTGACCTGTCTCCGACGCACCACTGCTGGGATTCAATCCATCATTACAAAGCAAAGACACGTCTGAACATAGGACAGTACAGGTACAGGCCATTCGGCACACAGTCTTGTGCCATTCCAATTAAACTGGTAATGAAATAGGCAATCCCTTCTGCCTACATAATGTCCATACCTTCCATTTTCCCCTCATTCATGTGCCTATCTATACTTCTCTGAAATGTCCCTGATGTATCTGCCTCTACCCCCACCCCAGGCAGAGCATTCCAGACACCCACCCCTCTGTTTTGAAATTTACCCCCTCTCACCTTAAGTGTATGCCCTCTGGTATTAGACATTTCCATGCTGGGGAAAAGATATTGTCTGTCTACCCCATCAATGCCTCTCATAATCTGAAAACCCTCTGTCAGATCTCCCGTCAGCCTCTGTCGCTCCAGAGAAAACAGCCCAAGTTTATCCAACCTTTTCTGCCCTCTAATCCAGGCAGCATCCAGGTAAACCTCTTCTGCAGCCTCTCCAATGCCTCGACATCCTTCCTGGAAGATATTGTGTGTGTTGTGATGTATACCTGGACAGGGTTGAGGTATCAGGTGACCCAACATTAATTAGGCTCAAGTTTTTCACATCCATAGTCCTCCATATTGTCCACAATCTCACCTAATCGGAGACTACACCCACCCCAGACACTCTCTTCTCCCCTCTCCCAACGGACAGAAGACACAAAAGCCTGAAAGCACATCCCACCAAGGTCAAAGGCAGTTTCTATCCCACTGTTATAAAGTTATTCAATGGTGCCCTAGTCTGATACAATGGACACTTGATCTCACAGCCTGTCTTGCTGTGATCTTACACTTTACTGTTTACCTAAGACCATTAGATATATGAGCAGAATTAGTCCATTTGGCCCATCAAATCTGCTCTGCTATTCCATCATGGCTGAATCATCACCCTTCTCAACCTCATTCTCCCCATAACCTTTGACATCTTGACTAATCACCCTCTGCTTTAAATATACCCAATGATTTGTCCTCCACAGGTATCTGTGACAATGCATTCCACAGATTCACCAGGAAACTGGGCGAGCTAGGCTTTTGTCTTTGACAGAAGGAGAATGAGAGGTGACTTGCTAGAGATGTACAAGATAATGAGAGGATTGATAGAACGGACAGCCAGTGCCCTTTTCTCAGGGTGGAAATGGTTAATATGAGAGGGCATAATTTTAAGATGATTGGAGGAAAGTATAGGGGAGGATGTGAGAAGTAGATACTTTAAGCAGAGAGTGCTGAGTGTGTGGAATGCCCTGCTGGGGTGGTGATAGAGGCAGATACATTAGGGACATCTCAGAAATACTAAAATAGGTGCATGGATGATAAAAAAAATGGAGGGTTATGTGGGAGGGAAGTTAGATTGATCTTAGAGAAGGTTAAAGGGCTGGTCCAACAATGTGGGCCGAAAGGTGTGTGTGTGGTTCTAAGGGCGGAGGGCACGTTCTTCACACTGTCTGACCTTCCTTTCACTTCCAGCCTACAAGAAGAAGATGAAGGAATTACCCCTCTTCAACCTGTTTTGTTCCTGTTTCAACCCAGAGCCACGCAGCAGAACCCTCTATAAATTTGATGGTGAGCACTGGGAATGCGTTCGGGGGCGGGGGGCGGCATCTGTACTGGGGCAGTGTTTGTGCTGGGGGGGGGGGACATTCCTGCTGCCAGTGTGTCTGTGCTGCGGTTTGTCCCCACGGGGGGAGGAGCGGTGGGAGTCCAGGTGAACTTCTCCGACTGTTTACTGTTTACCTGTGCTGTGCACTTGACATTCATTTTGAATTATATTTCATTAACTTACTGTACTGTGCTAAAGTCTTGGGCACCCTAGATTTTGAAATGAATTCTGGATTCGATGTTTATTATTTGTCTTCTGCATTACTAAAAATAACAAACTTTAGATTTCCAAACACTCATTTTCCAAAAAACTTAAATGTTACAGAGAATTCTTTGTATTTCCTTAAAGAAAGTAACATATTAGGTGATAGACCACTTTTTAGATAAAAACTTAATGACTTTGTAGGTGCGTAGGCCAGTGCATGATCAAACAAAGATAACAACAGATGCTAATGATCAATGACATAATGAACTAAACTGATTAACAGAAATGAGGGTAGAAGGAATCAAACTGGGCGAAGGATAAACAAACTAAAATATGAGCAGACATCCCACCTCTCCCGGAAGTTCCGGCAGTCTCCCACATATTAATAGCGGCTCCCTGCTGCTCGCAAATTATATGCAATATCACGGAAATCAATTTTTTTGAGAGCGAGAGAGAGAGAGAGAGAGAGAGTGACCACAAGAGAGATAGCGCGTGTGAGAGAGAGAGCGAGAGCGCGTGTGAGAGAGAGAGCGAGAGCGCGCGAGCGAGAGAGAGCAAGAGCGCGCGAGCGAGAGAGAGCAAGAGCGCGTGTGAGACAGAGAGCAAGAGCGCGCGAGCGAGAGAGAGCAAGAGCGCGCGCCATGGCAGTGTTCCAAAAAAAGAAAATATAAAACGTACGTCACCCTAGACTACCCTAAAGTGTACCCCTGCCTAATAGGGGTCAAAAATAATGACAGTGTTGCAACAGTGACTTTTCGATTGCCCATGGTGGGTTAAAATGTAAAAGGTATGTTGAGGTGAGTTTAACAGGTGTCATTTGTTCATTAGCTGGCCAGCTGCTCAGGAGCTACTCTATTGCAGACATCCCACCTCTCCCGGAAGTCCTGGGAGTCTCCTGCAAATTGGTGGTGCTACTTCCCTGAAATGAGTTTTTGCAGGGTGGGATGTCTGTATGAGGGTGAGGCAGATGTGACAGTTTAACCTTCAAATCATCAATTCTTACACTATGGCAAGAGTGAGCACAGCAACAAGTCACAAGGTGGTCACCCTACATCAGCAAGGCCTCTCCCAAGCAGAAATTTCCCAGCAGGCAGGAGTTTCAATGTGTGCTATCTAAGCTCTTCTGAAGGTGCACAAAGAAGCAAGCAAGGTTGAGGATCAGAAACGCAGTGGTCAGCCACGGAAACTAAATGCAGTGATGAGAGATACACCAAACTGGTGACCCTTTCCAAATCGGAAAGCCAGCACTGCTACCAGCTGTGAACTCACAGAAACCACTGGAACTCAACTACACCCCTCTACAGTCCGGAGGAGTCTTGTCAGAAGTGGTCTTCATGGAAGAGCTGCACCCACAAAGCCATTTCTCCGAAGTGGAAACAAAACTAAGAGACTCGCATCACACTAAAACACAAGTATTGAGCTGCTGAACAATGGCAGCAAGTGCCCTGGACTGACGCGTCCACATTTGAAAGCTTTGGCTCAAACAGGAGGCAGTTTGTTTGTAGAAGAGCTGGAGCTCACGTAACGTCTGCAGCCAACAGTGAAGTACAGCAAAGCTTCCCTGCAGGTTTGGGGCCGCATTTCTGCAAATGGAGTTGATGATCTGGTCAGAATTAACGGAAACCTCAATGCTGAGAAGTACAAGAAGATTCTCATCCAACATGCAATCCCATTAGGGAGGCGTCTGATCTGTCCCAATTTCATTCTGCAGCAGGACAATGGCCTCAAAAATTTTCATCGAAAAGTGGAACAAGGAATTCTGCAGCAGATGATATGGCATCTACAGAACCTTCATCTCAACATCATCAAGGCTGTCTGGGAATACCTAGAGAGACAAAAGCAAGACAGCCAAGATCTGCAGAGGCACCCCTGTGGCATCCTCCTCTGCAACCGGTTTGGATACTGTCGTGGGGGAGGTAGGGTGTGGGGGCTTACCTCACTAAGGAAAGTCACAGTGGTCAGCTCTCTGGCACTGAGTCTGTCTCCGTGCCTCAGAAGGGAAAAGGGAAGGAGATGCACGCTCTGGTGATAGGGAATCCGTTCATTAGGGGAACGGGCAGGAGGTCCTGTTAGCGAGAACGAGATACCCAGATGGTATGTTGCCTCCTGGGTGCCAGGATCAGGGATATTTTGGATTGAGTCACATTCTTAAGTGGGAGGGCCCACGTAGGTACCAATGACAAGGGTAGGATGAGTGAAGTTCTGTGGAGGGAGTCCAGGGAGTTAGGTGCTAAGTTAAAGGGCAGGACCTCCAGGGCTGTGATCTCAGGATTGCTACCTGTGCCACGTGCAAGTGAGGCCAGAACTAGGAAGATTATACAGTTTAATATATCTAAGGAATTGGTGTAGGAGGGAGGGCACAAGATTATTGGATCATTGGCCTCTCTTACAGGGAAGATGGGACTTGTTCAGAACGGACAGTTTGCACTGGAACTGAAGGGGGTTAATATCCCAGCGAGAAGGTTTGTTAGTGCTGCATGGTGGAGTTTAAACTAGAGTCACAGGAGGATGGGAACCAGTGCCAGAACAGTTAGTGGAGAGGCTGTGGAGGCAGATGCTGGTAAGACCTCAGACAAAGTCAGGAATCAAAAGGTTGAGTATGGTGCGACAAAATCAAAAAGGGTGAAAACAGGACTGAAGGTGTATCTGAATGTGACCAGTGTATGGAATAAGGTAGATGAACTTGCAGCACAGTTGCAGATTGGTAAGCATGATGTTGTAGGCATCACTGAGTGATAGTTAAAAGGAGATTATAGCTGGGAGCTTGATGTCTAAGGATACATATTGCTTCAAAAGGATAGACAGGAAGGCAAAGGAGGTGCCATTGTTTTGTTAAAAAATGAGATCAAATCATTAGAAAAAGGTGACATAGGGTTGGAAGGTGTTGAATTATTGTGGCTAGAGGCAAGGAACTGTTAGGGTAAATCAACTCTGTAGATTTCAATGTACAAAAGGTTTCAATGAAATTCTCTCCCCACCCCCATAATCTTTCTAAATTCTAGCGAGTACAAGCCCAGAGCCATCAAATGTTCTTCAGTTGATAACCCTTTCATTCCTGGAATCATCCTTGTGAACCTCCCCTGAACCCTTCCCAATGCAAGCACATATATTCTCAGATGAGAAGCCCAAAACTGTTCATAATATTCAAGGTGAGGCCTCACCAGTGCCTTATTAAGCCTCAGCATCACATCCCTGCTCTTGTATTCTAGACCTCTTGAAATGAATGCTAACATGGCATTTGCCTTCTTCAACATCAAGTTAACCTTTAGGGTGTTCTGCACAAGGACTCCCACGGTCCTTTTGCAACCCAGATTTTTGGATTTTCTCCCTTTTAGAAAATAGTCTGCACGTTTATTTCTTCTAGTATGTGCACGACCATGCATTTCCAACATTGTATTTTGTTTGCCACTTTCTTGTCCATTCTCTGAATCTGTCCAAGCCCTGCAACCTACCTGTTTCCTCAACACAATCTACCCCTCCACCAATCTTCGTATCATCTCCCAACATGGCAACAAATCCATGAAGCAATCTCAATACCAACCTCAGCAGAACAGCACTACTCACCGGCAGTCAACCAGAAAAAGATCCACTCGCTGCCTCCTACCAATCAGCCAATGCTCTAATCATCTTAGTAATTTTCCTGCAAGACCAAGGGCTCTGAACATGGTAAGCAGCCTCATGGACTTTCAGAAGGACTTTCAAAGGCCCTCTGAAAGTCCAAATATACAACATCCACTGAATCTCCTCAAAGAATTCTAACAGGTTTGTCAGGCAAGATGTTCCCTTAAGGAAACCATACCGACTTTGTCCCATCCTGTCCTGTGTCTGTATAACCTGGAGTGTTCACCGATATCGTTAACCTCTCTCTTTGGCAGTGTTTGCTACCCACCTGCTTCCAGCAGGCTTCAATCGTACCGGTGCCTGAGAAGAACATGGGTAAGCTGCCTCACTGACTCTCATCCAGTAGAACTTACAGTACATCTACAGTGTTGTGTTTTGAGAGGTTGGTGTTAAAATATACCAATCCCTGTCTGAGAAACAACTTGGAACTGCTCTAATTTACCTACCGACACAACAGGTCCACACAGATGCCATCTCTCATTGGGCTCTTCATTTAACCCTGGAACATCTGGACACCAAAGGTGTATGCATTAGGCTCCATTATGGTGATTATTCTGTTATGGATTTATTGAGAATGCCTGCAAGAAAATGAATTTCAAGGATCTATATGGTGACATATATGTACTTTGATAATAAATTTACTTTGAACTTTGAACTTACGAACTTAGAAGTTCTCCAAGATGCTTGGAACAACCTACCAGCCGACTTCGTTATACCTACGAGAATTGATGCAAGTTCAAAGGCAAATATTGATTTGATTTAATTTTTTTACTTTTCAGTGCTCTTTATGGTAATATTTTTGATATGTATAATTTTTTCATTTCATTATCTTTAAAATCATGTTCACAATTGCAGAATTATTTTACATGTACCTGTGACTTTTGCACAGTACTGTAATGATGGTAATATTTTGGTTTATGTGCTGTGTGAGTGCACTGTGGTCCGGAGGAACATTGTTTCATTTGGTTTTATGTATGTATAGTCGTGTTCATACTGAGGGTACAATGTCAATCTCTGGACTAAGAAACCATTGCCTAGACCGACAGTTTTCATAGCAGCAAAGCAAAATACGAGAGATTCTGCAGATGCTGGAAATCCAGAGCAACACACACAAAATGCTAGAGGAACTCAGCAGGTCAGGCAGCATTTACAGAGGGGAATAAATGGAGTCCTGACAAGTGCCTTGGCCTGAAACGTCGATTGTTTATTCATCTCCATAGATACTGTCAGACCTGCTGAGTCTCTCCAGCGTTTTGTCTTTACAAAGCAGGGTTTCACATCAAGTGTGTACACAAGAAGTGATTTAGTGTAAATGCTTCATAGTTACCCGATTGTCCAGGTTGGCTGATATCACTAAGATGGACAGGGGGCTTCAAGGAGACATGGGTTAAATGAAAGGGTTGGACTGCTAAGTTGATTACAAAGAAGTATCAGAAAAGAGAAAAGGGGGGTTTCCAACATTGGGAAAGGAGGAACTAGTGAAGGGTTTGGACTCTGTGAGAGAGGGTTTGGTCACACTGGGAAGATCCCCCCAGGAACAAATCACTAGCCCTTGCGTCATAAAGTCATAGTACATTACAGCACAGGAACAAGCCACTCGGCCCACAAACTGCCTGCCGACCATGATGCCAAATTAAACTAACCCCATCTACCTTCACCCCTTCATTCCTTGACTGTTCATTTATGTGTCTAAAATCCTCTTAAATGCTATTAACTTGTCTGCCTCCATCACCACCCAGGCAGTCAGCTCCTGGCATCCACAAATCTCCGTATTTAAAGAAAATTGCCCCACACAACCGCTTTGAGCTTCCCTCTCTCCCGTTAGAATGACAGTTGTGTCTCTCATCTCTATTATCATTTCAGGAACTGCTTTTCTTTCCCCTCCACCGTCACATGTCTGAACAGTCCGTGAACACTACCAAACTATTTTGCTCGCCTTTTGCATTATTTATTTATTTTTATATATTTTCTTATTTTTATGTATTGTACAGCTGCCGCAAAGCAAAATATTTCAGAACATGTGTCAGTGATAATAAACTTAACTCTGATTCTTATAAACTTCTGCTACTGCAGAGAAAATGGCCAAGAGCGTGCAACTTCGTTGTAGCCAATGCCCTCGAACCCAGATGTGCACCCCCTGCAGAGCATCCACACCCGTCCATGCAGGGAGCGGGCATTGGTAGAACATGTATGAACTATGATGGGGGCAGATGCTGATGGATCTGTTGGGGATGGGTTGGGGACATTGGGCAGAGAGTGGGTATGACGTGTGGTGGGACAGGATGGATGGAGAAGATGGGCTCTTACCTGACCTTTGTTTGGTGTGCTTGCAGATCCAGCTGACCAGAACTGGTGTTTCATCTCTGACATGGAAGTGAAAGAGCTGAACAAGAGGGCATCTGGCCTCTCCTTCGAGGTCATCCTGAAACCGCCCTCCTTTGAGGGGGTCCCAGAATTCCACACCGTGCTCCCGAAAAAGCGAGATCCATCTCTGGAGGAGATCCAGAAGAAACTGGAAGCGGCTGAGGAAAGGAGGAAGGTATGGACCCCACCATGTGGAGCAAGGACCGGGGACTGACTGGGATAAGGGAGGGAGACACGCGGACACTGACAGAGTCAGTCATCAGACACACGAATATTGACAGGGTCAGACATTGACAGGGTCAGACATCAGACACACGGACACTGACAGGGTCGGACATCTGACACACGGACACTGACGAGGGTCGGACATCAGTCACACGGACACTGACGAGGGTCGGACATCAGACACACGGACACTGACAGGGTCACACATCAGACACACGGACACTGACGAGGGTCAGACATCAGACACACAGACATTGACAGGGTCAGGAATCAGACACACGGACACTGACGAGGGTCAGACATCAGACACACGGACACTGACGGGGTCGGACATCAGACACACGGTCACTGACAAGGGTCAGGAATCAGACACACGGACACTGACGAGGGTCAGACATCAGACACACGGTCACAGACAGGGTCACACATCAGACACACGGACACTGACGAGGGTCAGACATCAGACACACGGACATTGACAGGGTCAGGAATCAGACACACGGACACTGACGGGAGTCAGGAATCAGATACACGGACACTGACAGGGGTCGGACATCAGACACACGGACATCGACAGGGTCAGACCTCAGACACACGGACACTGACGAGGATCGGACATCAGACACATGGACATTGACAGGGTCAGGAATCAGACACACGGACACTGACGGGGGTCAGGAATCAGATGCACGGACACTGACAGGGTCAGGAATCAGACACACGGACACTGACAGGGGTCGGATATCAGACACACGGACACTGACAGGGTCAGACATCAGACACACGGACACTGACGAGGGTCAGACATCAGACACACAAACACTGACAGGGTCAGGAATCAGACACACGGACACTGACGAGGGTCAGACATCAGACACACGGACACTGACAGGGTCAGACATCAGACACACGGTCACTGACGAGGGTCAGACATCAGACACACGGACATTGACAGGGTCAGGAATCAGACACACGGACACTGACGAGGGTCACACATCAGACACACGGACACTGACGAGGGTCAGACATCAGACACACAAACACTGACAGGGTCAGGAATCAGACACACGGACACTGACGAGGGTCAGACATCAGACACACGGACACTGACAGGGTCAGACATCAGACACACAAACACTGACAGGGTCAGGAATCAGACACACGGACACTGACGAGGGTCGGACATCAGACACACGGACACTGACGAGGGTCAGACATCAGACACACGTCACTGACGAGGGTCAGACATCAGACACACAAACACTGACAGGGTCAGACATCAGACACACGGACACTGACGAGGGTCAGACATCAGACACACGGTCACTGACGAGGGTCAGACATCAGACACACAAACACTGACAGGGTTAGGAATCAGACACACGGACACTGACGAGGGTCAGACATCAGACACACGGTCACTGACGAGGGTCAGACATCAGACACACGGACACTGACGAGGGTCGGACATCAGACACACGGACACTGACGAGTCAGACATCAGACACAATCAGACACACGGACACTGACGAGGGTCAGACATCAGACACACGGACACTGACAGGGTCAGGAATCAGACACACGGACACTGACGAGGGTCAGACATCAGACACACACTGACAGGGTCAGGAATCAGACACGGTCACTGACGAGGGTCAGACATCAGACACACGGACACTGACGAGGGTCAGGCGTCAGATACACGGACACTGACGAGGGTCAGACATCAGACACACGGACACTGACGGGAGTCGATCATCAGACACACGGACACTGACACAACACACGACACTGAGATCAGACACAGGGACGGGGTCAGACATCAGACACACGGACACTGACGAGACATCAGACACAGGTCACTGACGAGGGTCAGACATCAGACACACGGACACTGACGAGGGTCAGACATCAGACACACGGACACTAACAGGGTCAGACATCAGACACACGGACACTGACGAGGGTCAGACATCAGACACACGGACACTGACGAGGGTCAGACATCAGACACACGGACACTGACAGGGTCAGGAATCAGACACACGGACACTGACGAGGGTCAGACATCAGACACACGGACACTGACGAGGGTCAGACATCAGACACACGGACACTGACGAGGGTCAGGAGGACATCAGACACACGGACACTGACGAGGGTCAGACATCAGACACACGGACACTGACGAGGGTCAGGACATCAGACACACGGACACTGACAGGGTCAGGAATCAGACACACGGACACTGACGAGGGTCAGGACATCAGACACACGGACACTGACAGGGTCAGGAATCAGACACACGGACACTGACACAGGATCAGATGGACACTGACGAGGGTCAGACATCAGACACACGGACACTGACGAGGGTCAGACATCAGACACACGGACACTCAGAGACATCAGACACGGACACTGACACTGACGGGTCAGACATCAGAACAGACACACGGACACTGACGAGGGTCAGACATCAGACACACGGACACTGACGAGGGTCAGGAATCAGACACACGGACACTGACGAGGGTCAGGATCAGACACACCGACACTGACGAGGGTCAGGATCAGATCACACCGACACTGACGAGGGTCGGACATCACACGGAATGACGAGGGTCAGACAGACACAAGGACACTGACAGGGTCAGACACTGACAGGGGGTCAGGACATCAGCACACGGACACTGACGAAGGTCAGACATCAGACACACGGACACTGACAGGGTCAGGAATCAGACACACGGACACTGACGAGGGTCAGACATCAGACACACGGACACTGACGAGGGTCGGACATCAGACACACGGACACTGACGAGGGTCAGACATCAGACACACGGACACTGACAGGGTCAGGAATCAGACACACGGACACTGACGAGGGTCAGGAGTCAGACACACCGACACTGACGGGGGTCGGACATCAGACACACGGACACTGACAGGGTCAGACATCAGACACATGGTCACTGACGAGGGTCAGACATCAGACACACGGACACTGACGGGGGTCAGACACACGGTCAGACAGGGTCACGGGACACTGACAGAGGTCAGACATCACACACACGGACACTGACGAGGGTCAGACAGTCAGACACACGGACACTGACGAGGGTCAGACATCAGACACACGGACACTGACGAGGGTCAGACATCAGACACACGGACACTGACAGGGTCGGACATCAGACACACGGACACTGACAGGGTCAGGAATCAGACACACGGACACTGACGAGGGTCAGGAATCAGACACACCGACACTGACGGGGGTCGGACATCAGACACACGGACACTGACAGGGTCAGACATCAGACACACGGACACTGACGGGGTCAGACATCAGACACACGGACACTCGAGAGACATCAGACACATGGTCACTGACGAGGGTCAGACATCAGACACACGGAGAGGGGTCAGACATCAGACACACGGACACTGACAGAGGTCAGACATCAGACACACGGACACTGACGAGGGTCAGACATCAGACACACGGACACTGACGAACACGGAACTGGGTCAGGACATCAGGGTCGGACATCAGACACACGGACACTGACAGAGGTCGAGACATCAGACACACGGACACTGACAGGGTCAGGGTCAGGACACACACTGACGAGGGTCAGACACACGGACACTGACGAGGGTCAGACATCAGACACACGGACACTGACGAGGGTCAGACATCAGACACACGGACACTGACAGGGTCAGGAAATCAGACACACGGACACTGACAGGGTCAGACATCAGACACACGGACACTGACGAGGGTCAGGACATGTCAGACACACGGACACTGACGAGGGTCTGACACACGGACACTGACAGAGGTCAGACATCAGACACACGGACACTGACGAGGGTCAGACATCAGACACACGGACACTGACGAGGGTCAGGACACACACACTGACAGGGTCAGAATCAGACACACACACAGTCAGACATCAGACACACGGACACTGACGGGGGTCAGACATCAGACACACGGCACTGACGAGGGCAGACGAGGACACTGACGGGGTCAGACATCAGACACACGGACACTGACAGGGTCAGACACACGGACACTGACGAGGGTCGATCAGAACACGGACACTGACGAGGGTCAGACATCAGACACACGGACACTGACGAGGGTCACACGGACACTGACAGGGTCAGAATCAGACACAGGACACTGACAGGGTCAGGAGTCAGACACACGGACACTGACGAGGTCGACATCAGCACACGGACACTACGAGGGTCAGGATCAGACACATGACACTGACGAGGGTCAGGAACGGACACTGACAGGGTCAGACATCAGACACACGGACACTGACGAGGGTCAGGAACACGGACACTGACAGGGTCAGGAATCAGACACACGGACACTGACGAGGGTCAGACATCAGACACACGGACACTGACAGGGTCAGGAATCAGACACACGGACACTGACATCAGACACAGGACACTGACAGGGTCAGTCAGATACACGGACACTGACGAGGGTCAGACATCAGACACACGGACACTGACGAGGGTCAGACACACGGACACTGACAGGGTCAGACACTCAGACACACGGACACTGACGGGGTCAGGAATCAGACACACGACACTGACAGGGTCAGACATCAGACACACGGACACTGACGAGGGTCAGACATCAGACACACGGACACTGACGGGGTCAGACATCAGACACACGGACACTGACGGGGTCAGGGACACACGGACACTGACAGGGTCAGGACATCAGACACACGGACACTGACGAGGGTCAGACATCAGACACACGGACACTGACGAGGGTCTGACATCAGACACACGGACACTGACAGGGTCAGGAATCAGACACACGGACACTGACGAGGGTCGGACATCAGACACACGGACACTGACGAGGGTCAGACATCAGACACACGGACACTGACAGGGTCAGGAATCAGACACACGGACACTGACGAGGGTCAGACATCAGACACACGGACACTGACGAGGGTCGGACATCAG
>NC_086104.1:3668235-3773235 GCF_963921235.1 Mobula hypostoma
TCTAAGTCAGGCCCAAGACGAAGCCCCCCAGGAGAGACCGTCACACCCAGACTCCTTCCCTAGGGAGCAGTGAGCGGGGAGGCCGGTTGATGGTGCTAAACACTTCTTTACTTCCAGTTTTGCCACGCGAGATCCGCGAGAAATGGAGTCAATCATTGTAGGCCTCAAGGAGTCTGGCCTTCTGGAATCCTCCGGAAAAAACAACAAATCGCCAGATTGCTCAATCATTTTCAAACTGTAGAGCACGGCCTTTAACAGCACCACAAACGCATTTCAAGTAAACAGATGTAGAGGAAGTGAAGGAAACAGTTTTGTAGATACTCTGGAAGATGTCTTCCCAGGTAGCATTCTTGGACTGTGCTATCTCCCTCTCTCTCTCTCTCTCTCTCTCTCTCTCCTGTCTCTTATTGTTAGCAGTCTGGTCCATGACACGGAGTATGGTGATGCCCTGACATCAGTGTCAATGGCCCCTGACCATTCTCCATTCAACAGAGCTTCTGGGTTTTGGTTTAAAGGGAACTGCAGGCTGTAAATTACAAGAACTTACTGTGAGGAAGTAAGAGAGTGGTTGGTAAACACTTGCAGACATTGTGTACTGGGAGAGCAGAAGGGAGTTGGTGAGACTGTAAATGTGGAGATGTGGTCAAGCAAGAGGGAAGCAAGTGAGAACATGTTGACTCCACACGTTGGTTTGTGGTAAAATTGGGAAATAGAAAGAAGGGCAAGAGAGCTTTGCAGATATACAGTCAGGAACATACTGATGACCTTCTGTGTGATCATGGACTCACAATAAAGCACAGTGTTACAGGACTGGCCATTCGGCCCATCACAACCTCATTGTCAATCTACACCAATCATATTTTCATACATTAGGTCAATATCCCTCACTGCCTTTCCTATCCAAGCACCTGTCTTAAATGTTATAATTGGAACCTGCCCTGACCACCTCTGGTAGCAGCTCATTCAAGTTCAAGTTTATTGTCATCTGACTGTACACGTATACAACCAAATGAAACAATGTTCCCCCGGACCATGGTGCCCCCACAAAACATTTATCACACAGCACATAAACCAAATATTACCATCAATATGTTAATAAACTATCATTCAGAATGTGTGTAGAGCATAGCACAGGTAAACAATAAACAGTACACAGTCCTGGTAATGAGACCTCAGTGGTGACAGGGTATCCATTAGTCTCACAGCCTGAAGGAAGAAACTGTTACCCAGTCTGACAGTCCCAGTCCCGATGCTCCTGTCCCTCCTTCCTGACCGTAGTGGGTCAAAGAGATTGTGGGATGGGTGGTGGGGACCCTCAACAGAGCTTCAAGCTCTTTGTCTGCAACATACCCGGTAAATGTCACAAATTGGGTTGATGGAAACCTCGATGGTCCTCATCACTCTCTGTGTGGAAAACATCAGATCTTCTTTAAATCTCCCCACTCCAGGACAACCTGTACATGTAGCAGACATTTAGGAAGGCAAATGACATGTTGGCCTTTAATGCAAGCAATCTGAGTACGAGAGACCTTCCCACGATACACAGCCATGGTGACAGCAGACCTGTGGGGTCCTGACATAACAAAGGAGATGGTTGCTATGGAGACAGTGCAGTGAAGTTTCACAGAACTGGTTTCCCGGATGGCGGCTCTGTGAGGAGAGGAGGAGTTGAACATTCTGATTAAAATGATTCACTTTATTTGTCACATGTAAATTGAAACATACAGTGAAATACATTGTATCAAATCAAATCAGCGAGGATTGTGCTGGGCAAGTGTCCCCATGTTTCCGTCACCAACATATCACACCCACAGCTCACTAACCCTAACTGTACATCTTCGGTATGTGGGAGGAAAGCCACACGGTCACGGGGAGAACGTACAAACTCCTCACAGACACTGGTGGGAAATGAACCCCAATCTCACAGCCGGCACTGTAAATCATTGAGCCGACCACTACACTACCGTGCTGCCCTCTGGGATTGTCAGAAGCCTCCACTGGTCGGAGCCCCACTTCATATTGAACTACCTACACCCTCCTGCAGACAGCTAATAAATTCTTCCCCATCTAAACCTATTGCAGAAAGGAGCTCCCAGTTGATATGTGTCACAATGGCAGGGCATTGAGAGCAAGGGTGGACCCAAATGCAAGACAGATCTTGTGAGGTTACTTAGATTTAGTTTATTGTTCGATACCAGGAGAGCAAGGCAGGAGCAGGAATAGCCAACTGGACAAGGACTCAGGGCTACGACTAGGCTGGGACCAAGGGTCTGGGCTTGGATTCGGAATCAATTCCCAGAACTAGATGAGACATGAAGAGACTAGGGTATGGACTCCGAGACAGAGACTTGGCAAGGACCCAGTACCTGGCTCTTGCCTCGGGCTCGGACCCCATAACCAGGCAAGGACATGACATGGGCTAGGGAGGGGAGGGACATGAGAACACAGAGCCTTGGTCTCGGGGAGCAGGTACATGGAACCATGGACACATACACAGAACACAGAAAGTCAGCATGGATTTGTGAAAGGAAAATCATGTCTGACGAATCTCATAGAATTTTTTGAGGATGTAACTAGTAGAGTGGATAGGGGAGAACCAGTGGATGTGGTATATTTGGATTTTCAAAAGGCTTTTGACAAGGTCCCACACAGGAGATTAGTGTGCAAACTAAAAGCACACGGTATTGGGGGTAAGGTATTGGTGTGGGTGGAGAATTGGTTAGCAGACAGGAAGCAAAGAGTGGGAATAAATGGGACCTTTTCAGAATGGCAGGCGGTGACTAGTGGGGTACCGCAAGGCTCAGTGCTGGGACCCCAGTTGTTTACAATATATATTAACGACTTGGATGAGGGAATTAAATGCAGCATCTCCAAGTTTGCGGATGACACGAAGCTGGGTGGCAGTGTTAGCTGTGAGGAGGATGCTAAGAGGATGCAGGGTGACTTGGATAGGTTGGGTGAGTGGGCAAATTCATGGAAGATGCAATTTAATGTGGATAAATGTGAAGTTATCCACTTTGGTGGCAAAAATAGGAAAACAGATTATTATCTGAATGGTGGCCGATTAGGAAAAGGGGAGGTGCAACGAGACCTGGGTGTCCTTATACACCAGTCATTGAAAGTGGGCATGCAGGTACAGCAGGCGGTGAAAAAGGCGAATGGTATGCTGGCATTTATAGCGAGAGGATTCGAGTACAGGAGCAGGGAGGTACTACTGCAGTTGTACAAGGCCTTGGTGAGACCACACCTGGAGTATTGTGTGCAGTTTTGGTCCCCTAATCTGAGGAAAGACATCCTTGCCATAGAGGGAGTACAAAGAAGGTTCACCAGATTGATTCCTGGGATGGCAGGACTTTCATATGAAGAAAGACTGGATGAACTGGGCTTGTACTCGTTGGAATTTAGAAGATTGAGGGGGGATCTGATTGAAACGTATAAGATCCTAAAGGGATTGGACGGGCTGGATGCAGGAAGATTGTTCCCGATGTTGGGGAAGTCCAGAACGAGGGGTCACAGTTTGAGGATAGAGGGGAAGCCTTTTAGGACCGAGATTAGGAAAAACTTCTTCACACAGAGAGTGGTGAATCTGTGGAATTCTATGTCACAGGAAACAGTTGAGACCAGTTCATTGGCTATATTTAAGAGGGAGTTAGATATGGCCCTTGTGGCTACGGGGGTCAGGGGGTATGGAGGGAAGGCTGGGGCGGGGTTCTGAGTTGGATGATCAGCCATGATCATAATAAATGGCGGTGCAGGCTCGAAGGGCCGAATGGCCTACTCCTGCACCTATTTTCTATGTTTCTATGTTTCTATGTAACACAGAGTCGGGACCCCTCCTTGGGTACAGGACATAGGGCCGGGACTCATGACCCTCCACGGGGCAACGGCAAGACGGCCTGACCTACCCCACGGAGGTGAGGACAAGACATGACCCCCCGCGGGGCAACGGCAAGACGGCCTGACATACCCTACGGAGGTGAGGACAAGACACGACAAGACATGAGCCCCGTGGGGCAACGGCAAGACAGCCTGACGTACCCCACGGATGTGAGGACAAGACACGACAAGACATGAGCCCCAGGGGGCAATGGCAAGACGGCCTGACTTACCCCACGGAGGCGAGGACAGGACAAGACAAGGCCAACACGAATGAACACCAGACAGTACCTATCTAGCTCCGGTGATGGAACTAGACCGAAGTGCAGGCGGGGGCTGCAGACGAGGGCTAGAGATGAGAGGGGCAGAGAAGGGATTCAGACAAGGGGGTAGGACAGGAATCACAGACCACCGGGACCGGGACTTGACTTGGTGCTTGAATGCCGCCAGGAACAGGACTTGACTTGGTGCTTGAATGCCGCCAGAGCCAGGACTTGACTTTGAGCCTCCGGGTAGTGGCGAGCTCTCGACTCGGCCCGGCAAAGTAGACAGCGGTTCTTGATTCCCTCCGGCGGGTTACCTGATGGACCCATCTCAGTGAGGAACCTTTGCAGGCTCGCTTTGGCGAGGTAACTGGACAGGGTTGCTCTGGTGAGGAGAGGCGAATTACCAGCACTCGCTTTGGCAGAGACTAGGCTTGCTCCAGCCAGGTGACATCAGCACACCATACCTTAGTTGACTTTGCAGACGCTCCCGCGCCGAACGGCTGAAAGCCAGATACTATAAACTACCAGTTCAGCCGAGTGTTAATTGCCTCTAATCACCAAAGTCGAGGGACACGGGAAAACAGGGAATCAATGGTCCGGATCGTAACATAAACAAGGTAAATTTAAAGGGACCCTGATCCGGACCATGACAATATGGGGGAATTTGAAGTTTCCCAAGACAACAAGCTTGTTGTTTTCGGGTATTTGGAGGCATATGATAAAATAGGCCATAGTCTGCATGGTTCCCTCAAGGGAAATTCTTGACTGACAAATCTGTTGGAATTCATTTGAAGAAATAACAAGCAGGATAGACACAGGAAAATCAGTGGATGTTGTGTACTTGGATTTTCAGAAGGCCTTTAACAAGATGGCACACATGAGGCTGTTTTACAAGTTGGGAGATCATGGTATTACAGGAAAGATACTCCATGGATAAAGCAGTGGCTGATTGGCAGGAGTCAAGGAGTGGGAATGAAGGGAATCTTTTCTGGTTGGCTGCCAGTAACTAATGTTATTCCACAGAGGTCTACTTGGACCACTTCTTTTTACATTATATGTCAATGACCTGGATAATGGAATTGATGGCTTTGTTATCAAGGGAAAGGTTTTAATGTGCTCCATGACCAGCCGCTCAAAGCATTTCATATGGTTGATGTTAATGCCACTGGACAATAGTCATTTAGGCTGATAACTGTTGCTTTCTTTGGTACTGGAATGATGGTTGCCACCCTGAAAAATGAGGGGACAATAGATTGTTCCAGAGAGATGTTGAATATATCGGCCAGTACCTCCGCCAGCTGGGCTGCACAGTCTTTCAGAACCCGATCTGGTGTATTATTGGTCCCTGCAGCTTTGTGTGGGTTGACTCTGGCCAGGGTCTCCTCACCTCAGCTTCAGCCAGAAGGAGTGTTTGCTCCCTGGGAGGGAGGGGTGCCTTCCTCGCCAGCACTTCGTTCTGTGCATCAAACCGGGTGTAGAAACCATTGAGCCTCTCAGGGAGTGAAGCCTCCTGGTCACTGATGTGCAGGGTAGTCTTGTAGTCTGTGATCCTCGGAATTCCCTGCCACAAGTGCCTCCTGTCTCTGGTGTCGCAGAAGTGGTTGTAAATTCTCTGAGAATGCTCCCATATTCGCCTTCCTAATGAAGCGGGAAAGCACAGTTCTTGCTTCCCTGAGAGACCATAAGACAAAGGAGCAGAAGTCGGCCATTCGGCCCATCGAGTCTGCTCCACCATTTTATCATGAGATGATCCATTCTCCCATTTAGTCCCACAGTCCCACTCCTCCGCCTTCTCACCATCACCTTTATGGGCACCGTGTATGTTCCTGTAAACCAGGTCTAGTGTATTTTCACCTCTGGAAGCAAAATCAACATGCTGGTGGAATTTAGACAGGACTGTCTCTAGGTTCACCAGGTCAAAATCACCAGTGACAATGAAGGTGCCATTGGGGTGTTTAGATTTAAAGTCACTGATGCCATTGTAGAGCTCACACAGAGCCCCATGTCACAAATAGAGGGAATGGAAATCTCAATGATCCTCATCACTCTCTGTGTGGAAAACATCAGATCTTCTTTAAATCTCCCCACTCCAGGACAACCTGTTCCTGTAGCAGACATTTAGGAAGGCAAACGACATGTTGGCCTTTATTACAAGCAATCTGAGTATGAGAGACCTTCCCACGATACACAGCCATGGTGACAGCAGACCTGTGGGGTCCTGACATAACAAAGGAGATGGTTGCTATGGAGACAGTGCAGTGAAGTTTCACAGAACTGGTTCCCCGGATGGCGGCTCTGTGAGGAGAGGAGGAGTTGAACATTCTGATTAAAATGATTCACTTTATTTGTCACATGTAAATTGAAACATACAGTGAAATACATTGTATCAAATCAAATCAGCGAGGATTGTGCTGGGCAAGTGTCCCCATGTTTCCGTCACCAACATATCACACCCACAGCTCACTAACCCTAACTGTACATCTTCGGTATGTGGGAGGAAAGCCACACGGTCACGGGGAGAACGTACAAACTCCTCACAGACACTGGTGGGAACTGAACTGAAGTGGGATAATGGTGCCCAACGGCAGCTCCTTTGTTTGCATCTTTAGAAACAGCTCCATTTCCACCTTTAATATCTTTATTTATCCCTTTCAGGGTTCTTTTGAAGACACTGAGCTGGAGTTACACGCAGACTTTAGTTCTTTGTGGGAGTGGGACATGTTCTCGGGGTTCCATGACTGGCTGCTATTCGACATGCCAAGGGTTTGGCCTGAGAGTCTCGATCGTGTTCAGAAGCCTAAGATCTCAGGGCTCTGGAGGTGGGCAGGTCGAAGGTTGGTGTCACAGCAGGAGACTTGTGTGTCATCAGGGAGGCCAGAAAATCTTTCGCTGTGGGCCCAAAGATCCAAAGTCTTTGCGATCTTCGGTCACAGACCTCGGAAAAAGCAATGAAATGGACTTTTAACATTGTAAACCAGCAGATTGTTGCTATATCTCCTGCTTGCTGTGAAAATGGAGGGACACCTCCTTCTCCCTTATTAGGGAGAGAGAGAGCCTGTGGTTTGTCGAATGTCGGATGAAATGCGAAGCCTTTGGGGTAACATTACTCTGTGCCTTTGCTATTGCTCAGCACACGCTTGGGCTCGGTGATTGTACTGATGTGCTTTTTTTTTGCTGGTGGGAGGAGGGGGATCGTTGCTCACTGCCACTTACGCATGGGAGGGAGAAGCTGGGGTTGGACTTTGAGGTTCTCACATTTAACTGTCGTTCATTCTTTGGGGCACTTCTCTGTTTTTGTGGATGTTTGCGAAGAAAAAGCATTTCTGGATGTATATTGTATACATTTCTCTGACCTTAAATTAGACCTTTGAACCTTTGAACCTTTGAACCAATCTTACAGCCGGAACTGTAAAGCATTGCGCTGACCACTACTCGACCGTGCTACCCTCTGGGATTGTCATGAGGCCTCCGTTGGCCAGGGTCGACCATGGATGTTGCATCCTAACTGTCTGCACTGTTCGTGTAGTGTCAATGATACACATGCCAGGTCAGTTCGATATGGAGAGCAAGCTGCTGCCTGTGTATCAGTCTCCCCATCTCCACACTGTATGTACACGATGTATAGAGTGCCTTGGGATTCCCTTTAATCCACCTTCCCTTCCTGGCTCTCCTCATCCCCTTCTTGAATTCTTATCCAGGTTCTTTATAATTCTCAAGCTCTCTGATAATAGCTCCTTACTCTATAGACCATAAGATATAGGAACAGAAGTAGGCCATTCAGCCCATAAAGTCTGCTCCACCATTTTATTATGGCTGATTCTGAATCCCATTCAATCCCATACACCTGCCCTCTCACCATATCCCTTGATGACCCGAGCAATCTATCAACTTCCACTTTGAATATACCCACCGCAGACCGTGGCAGAGCATTCCACAGATTCAGCAATCTTCAGCTCAAAAATTCCTCCTTATTTTTCTTCTATATTGTCGCCCCTTAATCTTGAGGCTGTGCCCTCCTGTTCTGAATATCCCCACCAGAGGAAACATCCTCTCCGTATCCACCTTATCTAGTCCTTTCAGCATTCGGTAGGTTTCAATGAGATCCCCCACATTCTTTTAAATTCCAGTGAGTACAGGCCCAAAATTACCAAATACCCCTCCTATACCTCCTATACCCTCCTACCCCTCCAAATACCCCTTAATTCCAGGAATCATCCTCGTGAACCTCCTTTGGACTCTCTCCAATGGCAATACATCCTTTCTGAGATAAGGGGTCCAAAACTTATGATTTACTGGACCAAATCACTTCATTTTTTAGGATTTTGATTTCAAAGAAATTGCTGTTTCCATACCAGCCTGTGATGTAGCTAATCCATACACTCTCCACTACACATCTGTAGAGTTTATCAAAGTTTTTGATGTCTTGCCGGATCTTCACAGACTCCTAAGGAGGTAGAGGTGCAGCCGTGCTTTCTTCACAAATGCAATTACGTGCTGGGTCCAGGCCGGGTCGTCTGAAATGATAACACTGAGGAATTTAAAGTTACTAATCCACTCCACCTCTGACCCTCCGATGAGGACTGGCTCATGGACCTCAAAGTTCGAAGTACATTTATTATCAAAGTATGCATCCATTATACAACCTTGAGATTCATTTTCTAACAAGCACCCACAAAACAAAGACATATCAACTGAAGTTCATTGTCATTTAACTACATAATGTATATACTGTATATAATGGATATAGAAATGAGATAACCTTTCTCCAGACCAGGGTGTTAAACACATAGCACACATAACTTATGAAGGTAAGGATAAAATCTGCAGACGAATCACACCTGAAAAACAAACTAAAATGCATTGACATTAAATATGGTGAGGTACAGACAGATTAACCAGTGACACATTAACTACGATGCGGCAGGGAGTTCAGAAGCCTAATGGCCTGAGGGAAGATACTCTTTCTCATCCTCATCCTGACCATTCTTGTTTTTATGCATCGTAGTCTCCTGCCTGATGGTAGAAAGTCAAAGAGGATGCTGGATGGATAGGTGGGATCTTTGGTTAGAATAACTGCCCGGCGTATACAATGTTCCTGATAAATATCCCCGATGGATGGTAGAGAGACCCCTATGGTTCTCTCAGCTGTTCTCACAGTTCTTTGCTGGGACTTAAGGTCCAGAAACCCAAAAGCAAACCCGACATATATTAAAAAAAAAAGACTGTCTAGCACCCAATGTGCAATGAAAAAAAATTGTCTCTTCTTCTCCATCTTGTTTTACGGCGGTTGGCACCCAGCTTAGTGGTGCATTACCGCCACCTTCTGCTCCAGAGTGTGCAATAGACTTACATTCTAAATCCCTTCACCCAATCTCTCTCTCTCTCTCTCTCACACACACACACACACACACATCCTAACCTACACTTTATCCTCCCATGAAAAAAAGCAAATAGTGTTTCTGAACTGATGTCCGTAAAGAGAGTCCCATAGTTCAGCACAAAGCGTTTTGGAGCAGCAATTCAAACTGGCTCATAGTTCACTTTGGGCCTCAGTATCCTGGCCTGGCGCTTAAATCTCCATCCGAATGACATGGATACGCCAGATTTTGCTGCCTCGATTCAGCCTGTAAATCTCCGTCGTGTCGATACGCTTTGGGACCTGGACCCCATGGCTTCGATTTGGCCCATGTCCAACAATTCACACTCTTCCACAGTCTTGGTGATGGGACCACCGCCCTGCCTCAATTATACCACATCAACTTGCCTCCAAGTCCAAGGGGAAGTTACAGACTATTTCTCGCAATGATTGTTTGCAAAAAAAGTGTGGCTGACAAAGTACTTAGTTGCTATCCTTGTTTCATTAGGCACCAACCAGAAGTTACTGAGGTTCACCATTGCCATCTTAAACCAGAGATGGCACTGGTTTCCCTCTCCTAAAAAGTACAATCAGCTCATTGGTCTTATTAACATTGAGTGAGTGGTTGTTGTTATTACACCACTCAGCGAAGTTTTCAATCTTCCTCCTGTATGCTGATTCATCACCATCTTTGGCATGGTCCACAACAGTGATGTCATCAGCAAGCTTGTATGTGGTGTCGCAGCTGTATTTAGCCACAATGTCATAGGTGTAAAGTGAGTAGAACAGAGGGCTAAGCACACCGCCCTGTGGTGCCCCTCTGCTGATGGAGATCGTGAAGGAGATGTTTTTGCCAATCCAAATTCAGTGGGGTCGACAAATGGAGAAATCTAGGACCCATTTGCAAAAGAACAAAGAACAAAGAATAGTACAGCACAGTACAGGCCCTTCGGCCCACAATGTTGTGCTGCCCCTTAAACCCTGCCTCCTATATAAGCCCCCACCTTAAATTCCTCCATATCCCGTCTAGTAGTCTCTTAAACTTCACTAGTGTATCTGCCTCCACCACTGACTCAGGCAGTGCATTCCACGCACCAACAACTCTCTCAGTAAAAAACCTTCCTCTAATATCCCCCTTGAACTTCCCACCCCTTACCTTAAAGCCATGTCCTCTTGTACTGAGCAGTGGTTCCCTGGGGAAGAGGCACTGGCTATCCACTCTATCTATTCCTCTTAATATCTTGTATACCTCTATCATGTCTCCTCTCATCCTCCTTCTCTCCAAAGAGTAAAGCCCTAGCTCCCTTAATCTCTGATCATAATGCATACCCTCTAAATCAGGCAGCATCCTGGTAAATCTCCTCTGTACCCTTTCCAATGCTTACCACATCCTTCCTATAGTGAGGTGACCAGAACTGGACACAGTACTCCAAGTGTAGCTTAACCAGAGTTTATAGAGCTGCATCGTTACATCGCGACTCTTAAACTCTATCCCTTGACTTATGAAAGCTAACACCTCATAAGCTTTCTTAACTACCCTATCGACCTATGAGGCAACTTTTGGGGATCTGTGGTCATGTACCCCCAGATACCTCTGCTCCTCCACACTTCCAAGTATCCTGCCATTTACTTTGTACTTTGCCTTGGAGTTTGTCCTTCCAAAGTAGACCACATCACACTTTTCTGGGTTGAACTCCATCTGCCACTTCTCAGCCCACTTCTACATCCTATCAATGTCTCTCTGCAATCTTTGATCATCTTCCACACTATCCACAACACCACCAACCTTTGTGTCATCTGCAAACTTTCCAACCCACCCTTCTACCCCCACATCCAGGTCGTTAATAAAAATCATGAAAAGTAGAGGTCCCAGGACAGATCCTCATGGGACACCACTAGTGACAACCCTCCAATCCGAATGTACTCCCTCCACCATGACCCTCTGCTTTCTGCAGACAAGCCAATTCTGAATACACCTGGCCAAACTTCCCTGGATCCCATGCCTTCTGGCTTTCAAGCCTACCATGTGGAACCTTGTCAAATGCCTTACTAAAATCCATGTAGATCACATCCACTGCACTACCCTCATCTATATGCCAGGTCACCTCCTCAAAGAACTCTATCAGGCTTGCTAGACACGATCTGCCCTTCACAAAGCCATGCTGACTGTCCTTGATCAGACCATGATTCTCTAAAGGCCCATAGATCCTATCTCTAAGAATCTTTTCCAACAGCTTTCCCACCACAGACGTAAGGCTCACTGGTCTATAATTACCTGAATTATCCCTACTACCTTTTTTGAACAAGGGGACGACATTCGCCTCCCTCCAACCCTCCAGTACCATTCCCGTGGACAACGAGGACATAAAGATCCTAGCCAGAGGCTCTGCAATCTCTTCCCTCACCTCATGGAGCAGCGTGGGGAATAATCCATCAGGCCCCGGGGACTTATCCGCCCTAATGTACTTTAATAACTCCAACACCTCCTCTCCATTAATATCAACATGCTCCAGAACATCAACCTCACTCATATTGTCCTCACCATCATCAAGTTCCCTCTCATTGGTGAATACTGAAGAGAAGTATTCATTGAGGACCTCGCTCACTTCCACAGCCTCCAGGCACATCTTCCCACCTTTATCTTTAATCGGTCCTACCTTCACTCCTGTCATCCTTTTTTTCTTCACATAATTGAAGAATGCCTTAGGGTTTTCCTTTACCCTACTCACCAAGGCCTTCTCATGCCCCCTTCTTGCTCTTCTCAGCCCCTTCTTAAGCTCCTTTCTTGCTACCCTACATTCATCAATAGGCCCATCTGATCTTTGCTTCCTAAACCTCATGTATGCTGCCTTCTTCCTCCTGACTAGATTTTCCACCTCACTTGTCAGCCATGGTTCCTTCTCTCTACCATCCTTTATCTTCCTCATTGGCACAAATTTATCCCTAACATCCTGCAAGAGATCTCTAAACATCGACCACATGTCCATAGTACATTTCCCTGCAAGAACATCATCCCAATTCACACCTGCAATTTCTAGCTTTATCGCCTCAAATTTGCCCTTCCCTAATTAAAAATTTTACTGTCCTCTTTGATTCTATCCTTTTCCATGATAATGCTGAAGGCCAGGGAGCAGTGGTCACTGTCTCCCAGATGCTCACCCACTGAGAGATCTGTGATCTGACCCAGTTCATTACCTAATACTAGATCTAGTATGGCATTCCCCCTAGTCCGCCTGTCCAAATACTGTGACAGGAATCCATCCTGAACACACTTTAAAAACTCTGCCCCATCTAAACCATTGGAACTAATCAGGTGTCAATCAATATTAGGGAAGTTAAAGTCACCCATGATAACAACTGTGTTATTTCTGCACCTTTCCAAGATCTGCCTCCCAATCTGCTCCTCTGTATCTCTGTTGCTACCAGGGGGCCTATAGAATACCCCCAGTAGAGTAACTGTTCCCTTCCTGTTCCTGACTTCCACCCATACTGACTCAAAAGAGGATTCTGCTACATTACCCACCCTTTCTGTAGCTGTAATAGTATCCCTGACCTGTAATGCCACCCCTCCTCCCCTTTACCGCCCTATCTATCTCTTTTAAAGCACTGAAATCCAGGAATATTCAGAATCCATTCCTGCCCTGGTGCCAGCCAAGTTCTGTGTATTGACCACCACATCATAATTCCATGCATGTATCCAAGCTCTCAGTTCACCACCTTTGTTCCTGATGCTTCTTGCATTGAGGTACACACACTTCAGCCCTTCTGCCTTACTACCTTTACACCCTTTATTCTGCTTCTCTTTCCTCTCTATATGTTAGATCTGGCTTTACTCCATGCACTATACTTGCAGTTCTTGCATGACCTTTATCCTCTTCCACCTCACTATCTGCTCTAACACTCTGGTTCCTCTCCCCCTGCAAATCTCGTTTAAATCCCCCAGAGCAGCACTAGCAAACCTTCGCACAAGGATGTTTGTCCCCCTCCAGTTCAGGTGCAACCTGTCCTGTTAGGATAGGTCCCATCTTCCCTGGAACAATTGTCCAGAAACACGAAGCCATGTTTCAAGAAGGTAATGAGGCCAAGGTCTTGGAGGTTATTGATTAGTTCTGTGGAGATGATGAGGTTAAATCCTGAGCTGTAATCGATAAAGAGCATCCTGATGTATGCACCTTTGCTGTCCAGATGTTCCAGGGTTGTGTGACATGCAAATAAATTGGCATCTGCTGTGGACTTGTTGCTCCGGTAGGCAAATTGGAGCAGATCCAAGATGCTTCTCAGTCAGGATCTGTTACCTTTTATCACCAGCCTCCCAAAACATTTTATCACTGTGGGTGTAAATGCAACTTGGTGATAGTCATTAAAGAATGTCTCCATGTTTTTCTTGAGCAACTGTATGATTGATGCCTGCCTGAAGCAGGTGGGTACCACATGCAGCCAGAGCGAGTGGTTAAAGATATTAGTAAATGCACCAGCCAGCTTGTGGCATAGTCCTTTAGTCCTTGGCCAGCTAACCCATTGGTCTCGATGTTTGCCTTGGATTCATCTTCTGAAGGCAGCCTGCACATCAGATTCAAATACTGAGATCAAAGGACCATCAGGAGGTGTCGGGGCATATAATGGGTCCTCCATGTACTGATGTTCAAAGTGAGAACAGAAGACGTTGAGCTCATCTGGAAGCGAAGCTCTGCTGTCCTCTATGTCACTTGATTTAACTTTGTAGGAAGTGATAGCATTCAAACTCTGCCACAGTTGTCAAGCATCCTTTGCTGATTCCAGTTTGATCTGGAATCTCCACTTTGCCTGTGAGATGGTTTACTGGAGATCACACCCGCACCGCTTGTAGCATTCTTGGTCTCCAGGCTTAAATGCCTCTGATCTGGCCCTCAGCAAATTTCGATCTCATGGTTCATTCAGGACTTCTGAGTGGGGAAGACTCCGACTACTTCGTGGGGACACACTCATCTACAGCTGTTTAAAAAGTCTGTTATAACCCTGGTGTGTTCACTCCGATCCATTGTTGAGTGCTTGAACACGGGTAAAGCCCTTCCAACCAATGAGCACGTCTGCTGTAGATGAAATGCTGTTGTAGGAAAACAGCATCCATCATCAGAGATCCTCACCACCTATGCCACCCTCTTTTTTTTTGCTGCCATCAGGTAGAAGATCCAAAAAGGTCAGGCCTTGGACCACCAGGTTCAAAAACAATTATTATCCCTCAACCATCAGGCTCTTGAACAAAAGGGGAAAACTACACTCACTTGTCCATCCATTGAGATGTTACCACAACTAGTTCTCTCACGTTAAGGACTTTATCTTGTTATTTCTTATTCTCGTTATTTATTCCTATATATTTATATTTGCATTTACAGTTTGTGTCTTCTGCATTCTACAGTACTTGATCTTTCATCAAATCTATTATAATTTCTATTCTATAGATTTGCTAAGTGTGCTTGAAGCAAATGAATCTCAGGTTTGTATATGGTGACATACATATGCTCTGATAATAAAATTTACTTTGAACTTTAAACTTAAACTTTACATATGCTTCCTTTTTCTTGACTAAATTCACCACCTCCTTCAATATCCAAGGTTCTCTTACCTTGCCATCCTTGTCCTTCCTCCTTATGGAACATCCCTGTCCTGTACTCTGTGCAGTTGGTCATTAAACACACTCCACATGTTAGATATGAACTTCCCTAAAAACAGCTGTTCCCAATTAACTCTCCCTAGTTACTGCTAGGGCTTTACTCTTTGGAGAGAAGGAGGATGAGAGGAGACATGATAGAGGTGTACAAGATAATAAGAGGAATAGATAGAGTGGACAGCCAGCGCCTCTTCCCCAGGGCACCACTGCTCAATACAAGAGGACATGGCTTTAAGGTAAGGGGTGGGAAGTTCAAGGGGGATATTAGAGGAAGGTTTTTTACTCAGAGAGTGGTTGGTGCGTGGAATGCACTGCCTGACTCAGTGGTGGAGGCAGATACACTAGTGAAGTTTAAGAGACTACTAGACAGGTATATGGAGGAATCTAAGGTGGGGGCTTATATGGAAGGCAGGGTTTGAGGGTCGGCACAACATTGTGGGCTGAAGGGCCTGTGCTGTGCTGTACTATTCTATGTTCTATGTTTAATGCTCTTGTACATTGCCCTGCTCCAATTTAATATTCTCCCTCAAGGTCCAGATTTATCCTTACCTATAGCGATGTTAAACTTGTGTTGTGGTCACTGTTCACCCACTGAGAGGTCAGTCTCCCAGCCAGGCTCATGATCCAATACCAGGTCCAGTACAGCTTCTCCCCCTGTTAGAGATCTACATACAAACTGAGGAAACACCCCCCAGCACTGCAGACAGCTAAAATATTCGACCCCCATCTCACCCTCTTGCAGAAAGGAGCTCTCAGTCCACACTGGGTAATTTGAAGACTTCCATGACAGCAATCCTGTTATTTCTAAACCTTTCTCTAATCTATTTGTATACTTGTTCCTTAATATTCCAGTGGCTATTGAGAATGTGGAAACATATGTAAGGTTTAAGTTCAAAGTTTGAAGTAAAATTTATTATCAGAGTATATATATGTCACCCCATACAAACCTGTGGGCATCCTCCCATCACATACTCCCATGTAGTAAAATCCCATCACGGTGATTGGACCTTTCACATTTTTCAGTTCTACACAGGGGATGAGCCGTCCATTCTGTCCCCGTGAGTATAGCTGTGATATTGTCTTCGATGCATTGGGGAACTGCCAACTCCCTCCCCAGTCACCTCGCTCCAGCAGCTGTCTCCCATCTTCACAATCCCCTCCCTGCACCAGGCTCTCTTTCTGTCTGCCTTCATCTATCATTCACCTGACAGTCTCCACCAGCTCCACATCCTGCTCACATCCCTCCGTGGCATTATCTTACATCCCACCTCAGCCCACTAATTAGCACAGTATCCTGTTTAGCCATTCCCTGTCTCTCATTTATTCTGCGCCTCTCCTCTCAAGGATGTGGCTTCAAGATAGTTGGAGGCACATGATTAAATAGGCTGTTGTCAGCACGGTTTCCTTAAAGGAAGATCTTGCTTGACAAATCTGGAATTCTTTGAAGAAGTAACAAGCAGGATAGACAAAGAAGAATTGGTTGATGTTGTTCACTTGGAGTTTCAGAAGGCCTTTGACAAGGTGCCACACATGAGGTTGCTTAACAAGTTAAGAGCCCATGGAACTACAGGAAAGATACAAGCATGGATAAAGCAGTGGCTGATTGGCAGGAGTGAAACAATGGGAATATGAGAAAGTTTTTGGCAAGAACAAGCCATTTGGCCCAACAAAGCTTGCCAAATTCCTATCACATAATGTATTGAAATAATTATCAAATTTAGATTTGAAAGTCTCTAAGGTAATACCCTCAAATACACAACTAGATAGTTTGTTCCATGTGTCCACAACCACTGTGTAAAGAAATGCATCCTGATGTTAGTCTGAAATCTCCCTTTAAGAAGCCTCCACCTATGACCCTGTGCCCTTGATGATGGATTAATTTTGAAGTAGCTGCTGGCATCCACCCTACTGATACCCTTAATGATTATTGAACACTTTGATCACGTCTCCTCTCCTTCAATGTCTATTTAGGCTAAAAGTAGAAAAGAATAGAACTGAATAGAATAGTACAGCACAGTAGAGGCCCTTCGGCCCACAATGTTGTGCCGACCCTCAAACCCTGCCTCACTCGTATTGTCCTCACCATCAAGTTCCCTCTCTTTGGTGAATACCGAAGAGAAGTATTCATTGAGGACCTCACTCACTTCCACAGCCTCCAGGCACATATTCCTACCTTTATCTCTAATCGGTCCTACCTTCACTCCTGTCATCCTTTTTTTCTTCACATAATTGAAGAATGCTTTGGGGTTTTCCTTTACCCTACTCGCCAAGGCCTTCTCATGCCCCCTTCTTGCCCTTCTCAGTCCCTTCTTAAGCTCCTTTCTTGCTACCCTATATTCCTCAATAGACCCATCTGATCCTTGCTTCCTAAACCTCATGTATGCTGCCTTCTTCCACCTGACTAGATTCTCCACCTCACTTGTCACCCATGTTCCTTCACCCTACCATTCTTTATCTTCCTCACCGGGACAAATTTATCCCTAACATCCTGCAAGAGATCCCTAAACATCGACCACATGTCCATAGTACATTTCCCTTGCAAAAACTTCATCCCAATTCACACCCGCAAGTTCTAGCCTTGTAGCCTCATAATTTGCCCTTCCCCAATTAAAAATTTTTCTGTCCTCTCTGATTCTATCCTTTTCCATGATAATGTTAAAGGCGAAGGAGCGGTGGTCACTGTCCCCCCAGCTGCTCACTCACTGAGAGATCTGTGACCTGACCTGGTTTGTTACCTAATACTCGATCTAGTATGGCATTCCCCCAGTCGGCCTGTCAACATACTGTGACAGGAATCCATCCTGGACACACTTAACAAACTCTGCCCCGTCTAAACCATTGGAACTAATCAGGTACCAATCAATATTAGGGAAGTTAAAGTCACCCACGAGAACAACCCCGTTATTTTTGCACCTTTCCAAAATCTGCCTCCGAATCTGCTCCTCGGTATCTCTGCTGCTACCAAGGGACCTATAGAATACCCCCAGTAGAGTAACTGCTCCCTTCCTGTTCCTGACTTCCACCCATGCTGACTCAAAATAGGATCCTGCTACATTACCCACCCTTTCTGTAGCTGTAATAGTATCCCTGACCAGTAATGCCACCCCTTTTCCCCTTTTTTCCCCATCTCTATCCTTTTTAAAGCACCGAAATCCAGGAATATTGAGAATCCATTCCTGCCCTGGTGCCAGCCAAGTCTCTGTAATGGCCACTATATCATAATTCCATGTATGTATCCAAGCTCTCAGTTCATCACCTTTGTTCCTAATGCTTCTTGCATTGAAGTACACGCACTTCAGCCCTTCTGCCTTACTACCTTTACACCCTTTATTCTGCTTCTCTTTCCTCAAAGCCTCTCTATATGTTAGATCTGGCTTTACTCCATGCACTATACTTGCAGTTCTCGCATGACCTTTTTCCTCCTCCACCTCACTATCTGCTCTAACACTCTTGTTCCCGTCCCCTTCAAATCTAGTTTAAACCTCCCGGAGCAGCACTGGCAAACCTTCCCGCAAAGATGTTAGTCACCCTCCGGTACAGGTGCAACCCATCCCATCGGAACAGGTCCCACCTTCCCTGGAACAAAGTCCAATTGTCCAGAAACATGAAGCCCTCCCTCCTGCACCAACTCCTTAGCCACGTACTTAGCTGCATTATCTTCCTATTTCTAGCCTCACTAGCACGTGGCACGGGTAGCAATCCTGAGATTGCAACCCTGGAAGTCCTATCCTTCATCTTTGCACCTAACTCCCTAAATTCTCTTTGCAGGACCTCCTCCTTCTTCCTAGCCATGTCATTGGTCCCTACATGGGCCATGACATCTGGCTGCTCACCCTCCCTCTTGAGAATACTGAGAACTCGATGCGAGATATCGCGGACTCTGGCACCAGGGAGGCAACAGACCATCCGGGATTCTCGATCTCTCCCACAGAACCTCTTATCTGTCCCCTAATTATCAAATCTCCTATAACTACTGCTCTCCTCTTTTCCCTCCTTCCCTTCTGAGCTGAGGGTCCAGTCACGGTGCCAGAGACACAACCACTACAACTTGTCCCTGGTTGGTTGTCCCCATCAACAGTATCCAAAACGATGTAGTTATTATTGTGGAAACGGCCACAGGGGTGCTCTGCTCATTCTGTCTATTCCCCTTCCATCTCCTGACAGTCACCCAGCTACCTGTCTCCTGACTCTTAGGTATGACTATCTCCTTGTAACTCCTGTTTATTTCTGCCTCTGTTTCCCGAATGATCCAAAGTTCATCCGGCTCCAGCTCCAGTTCCCTAACTTGGTTTGTCAGGAGCTGCAGCTGGATGCACCTTTCGCAGGTGTAGTCATCAGGGACGATTGTGCTCGCCCTGACTGCCCACATCCTGCAAACGGAGCACTCAGCTGCCCTAACTGCTGCCTCCATTACCTACTCTTAAGGTAATTAGATTTATTAAAGGAACTTACCCGGCCTTACCTCACTTGGAGTGAAGCTCTTCCTCAGCCTCTGCTCACCGAAGCCTCAGGAGCCAAAGCCTTCCTACTCTGTCTCCCTCTACTCCGTCGCCCGCTCTGTTAAACTGCTCTATTTTAAGCACTCCCGCTGCCTCATGGTCCGACTTACACGTACTTGGGCAGTCGTGCCCAGTTCAACTGCCGAAGAAACTATGTTAGCCCTCCTGATCGCTTCTGTGCATTGACAAGATGCTGATAGTGATGAGTCTACAAGGACACCCAAATCCTTCTCATATAGTCTAACTCAACTCATATAGTATCTAACTCAAGACCCCCTTTGTATATTTATATCTAATATTTGTACCTCCTACTTGCAATATTTTACAAGGATAAGCAGCTTCTGTTGAAAAAAGTAGTCTTTTTTTTACTGTACTTTTTTCCATAGATGCAGCCTGGCCTACTGAGTTCCTCCAGCATTTTGAATGTGTTGCTGAGATTTCCAGCATCTGCAGATTTTCTCATGTTTGTAATATTTTATATTTACTTACATTAAATTTCATCTGCCATTTATCCGTCCACATCTGGATTTTGTTTAGATCTAACTGACGAGATTTACAACAGCCTTTGTACACCACAGTTCCTGTACCATACCATCTTTTCCCTGTCTCACTGGAACCTGCTTATGCAGAACTCAATGCAAATATCCCCTAACATTTACCAAATTACTTCCATACGTTTCCCTGAGAACATCTGTTTCCAATTTATGCTTCCAAATTCCTGCCTGATAGCCTGATATTTCCCCTTCCTCCAATTAAACGCTTTCCTAACTTGTCTGCTCCTATCGCTCTCCAATGCTAAAGGAGATAGAATTGTGATCACTATCTCCACAATGCTCTCCCACTGAGAGAGCTGACACCTGACCAGGTTCATTTCCCAATACCAGATCTAGTACAGCCTCTCCTCTTGTAGGCTTATCTTCTGTACTTAATACTTTGATTAATGAAGGCCAATGTTGCAAAAGCTTTCTTTATGACCCTATCTACCTGTGACACCAATTTCAATGAATTATGCTCCTGTATTCCCAGATCCCTTTTTTCTACCACACTCCTCAGTGCCCTACCATTCATTGTGTAACACCGACCATGGTTGGTTCTACCACACCAGGTCTCTACTCTTGTGTACAGGTCCCACCTTTCCTGGAAGAGAGCCCAATGATCCAAAAGTCTTATGCGGTCTTTTCTACACCAAGCCATGTGTTAAACTGTATAATCTTCCTAGATCTGACCTCACTAGTACGAGGAATTGGCAGCAATCCTGAGATCATAACCCTGGGGGTCCTGCCCTTTAACATAGTACCTAATTCCTTGAATTGCAGAACTTCATCACTCTTTCTGCCTATGTCATTTGTACCCACATAGACCATGAATTTTGACTGTTCACCCCCACTTAACAATGCTGAGGACTTGATCCAAGATGTCCCAGACCCTGGCACCTGGGAAGTAATATATCTCATGTGCTTTGAACAGGTACTTTGGATCTGTCTTCACTTGGGAAGACACTAACAATCTCCCAGATGTAATAGTGGCCGGAGGACCTAGGGTAACGGAGGAACTGAAGGAGATTCACATTAGACAGAAAATGGTGTTGGATAGACTGATGGGACTGAAGGCTGATAAATCCCCAGGGCCTAATGATCTGCACCCCAGGGTACTTAAGGAGGTGACTCTGGAAATCATGGACTCATTGGTAATTATTTTCCAATGTTCTATAGATTCAGGATCAGTTCCTGAGGACTGGAGGGTAGCTAATGTTATCCCACTTTTTAAGAAAGGAGGGAGAGAGAAAACAGGGAATTATAGACCATTTAGCCTGACATCAGTGGTGGGGAAGATGCTGGAGTCAATTATAAAGGATGAAATAGCGGCATATTTGGATAGCAGTAACTGGATTGGTCCGAGTCAGCATGGATTTACGAAGGGGAAATCATGCTTGACTAATCTTCTGGAATTTTTTGAGGATGTAACTATGAAAGTGGGCAAGGGAGAGCCAGTGGATATAGTGTACCTGGACTTTCAGAAAGACTTTGATATTGTCCCACATAGGAGATTAGTGGGCAAAATTAGAGCACATGGTATTGGGGGTAGGGTACTGACATGGATCGTAAATTGGTTGGCAGACAGGAAACAAAGAGTAGGGATTAACGGGTCCCTTTCAGAATGGCAGGTGGTGACTAGTGGGGTACCGCAAGTCTCAGTGCTGGGACCGCATCTATTTACAATATACATTAATGATTTAGATGAAGGGATTAAAAGTAACATTAGCAGATTTGCAAATAACCCAAAGCTGGGTGGCAGTGTGAAATGTGCGGAGGATGTTGAGATAATGCAGGATGACTTGGACAGGTTGGGTGAGTGGCAGATGCATGGCAGATGCAGTTTAATGTGGATAAATGTGAGGTTATCCACTTTGGTGGCAAGAACAGGATGGCAGATTACCATCTGAATGGTGTCAAGTTAGGAAAAGGGGAAGCACAACGAGATCTAGGTGTCCTTGTTCATCAGTCACTGAAAGTAAGCATGCAGGTACAGCAGGCAGTGAAGAAAGCTAATGGCATGTGGCCTTCATAACAGGGGGAGTTGAGTATAGGAGCAAAGAAGTCCTTCTGCAGTTGTACAGGGCACTGGTGAGACCACACCTGGGGTATTGTGTACAGTTTTGGTCTCCAAATTTGAGGAAGGACATTCTTGCTATTGAAGGAGTGCAGCGGACGTTCACGAGGTTAATTCCCGGGCTGGTGGGATTGTCATATGCTGAAAGACTGGAGCAACTGGGCTTGTATACACTGGAATTTAGAAGGATGAGAGGGGATCTGATTGAAGCGTATAAGATTATTAAGGGATTGGACATGCTAGAGGCGGGAAACATGCTCCCGATGTTGGGGGAATCCAGAACCAGAGGCCACAATTTAAGAATAAGGGGTAGGCCATTTAGAATGGAGTTGAGGAAAAACTTTTTCACCTAGAGAGTTGTGGATCTGTGGAATGCTCTGCCTCAGAAGGCAGTGGAGGCCAATTCTCTGGATGCTTTCCAGAAAGAGTTAGATAGAGCTCTTAAAGATAGCGGAGTGAAGGGATATGGGGAGAAGGCAGGAAAAGGGTGATGATTGTGGATGATCAGCCATGATCACAGTGAATGGCGGTGCTGGCTTGAAGGGCTGAATGGCCTACTCCTGCACCTATTGTTGATTGTCTATTGTCTATCATCCAGGAACGTTGTTCTCGTCCACTGAACCTCCTGTCCGTTCCCCTAACTTATGAATCCCCTATCTCACAGCTCACCTCTTCTCCCTTCCTTTCTGAATTGTAGAATCAGATTCAGTGCCAGAGAACTAACTGCTGTGACTTTCCTTTGCTAGTTTGGAGTGGTCAGGTCTCTGACACTTCCTCTCACAGATGCTGCTCATTGTACTGACTTCCTCTGTCAATTGTTTATTGTTCTCAGCTTCACCTCAAATTTCACATTTCAATGTCAGATAAAACCACTCTCAAAATGGCCTCTCTGATGGAGACTGCCACCTTTTCTTCCCTGCAGAACAAGTTTTAAACTCTGCTGAGTTCTTCCCTCTGTGGCTGAGGCAGCTGGGGATTAAAGCAAACTTTCCAGGAAACAAGCCACTCAGCTTGAGAAGTCTTTTACTATAGGAAAGGGGAGCCAGAGGCACTACCCCCTCTGCTTCTTGTTTCTGTGTGGAAAATTACTGCTGCAAGAAGGAAGTCCAGAGAGCTGAGTACATTGTTACAGTAAGTTTTCTGCACATCCTGTAAACGGGAGCGAGCACAACTCTGTTGACATGAGGAACAGAAGCCTTCCTGCAGTGACCCTTTTCCTGTGTATTTCTGTGGGTAAGTTACAGTGTGTTTCTGTCCATGTGGATCTGTGTGCTTCTGTGAGTAACATTCCAAATCTTCTCAAACTCCTCATGAAGGATCTTGCCCCAAAATGTCAACTGTTTACTCTTCTCCATAGCTACTGCCTGGCTGCTGAAATCCTCCAGCATTTTGTGTGTGTTGCTTGGATATCCAGCATCTGCAGATTCTCTTGTCCAAATGAAATATAGCTGCTGTTTTGCCTTCTTGATTGGTAGGTGGGAAACCTTCAAAGAGGAAATTTTGAGAGTGCAGAGTTTGTATGTTCCTGTCAGGATTAAAGGCAAATTGAATAGGAATAAGGAACCTTGGTTCTCAAGGGATATTGCAACTCTGATAAAGAAAAAGAGGGAGTTGTATGAAATGTATAGGAAACAGGGAGTAAATCAGGTGCTTGAGGGGTATAAGAAGTGCAAGAAAATACTTAAGAAAGTAATCAGGAGGGCTAAAAGAAGACATGAGGTTGCCTTGGCAGTCAAAGTAAAGGATAATCCAAAGTGCTTTTACAAGTATGTTAAGAGCAAAAGGATTGTAAGGGATAAAATTGATCCTCTTGAAGATCAGAGTGGTCGGCTATGTGCAGAACCAAAGGAAATGGGGGAGATCTTAAATAGGTTTTTTGCGTCTGTATTTACTAAGGAAACTGGAATGAAGTCTATGGAATTGAGGGAATCAAGTAGTGAGATCATGGAAACTGTACAGATCGAAAAGGAGGAGGTGCTTGCTGTCTTGAGGAAAATTAAAGTGGATAAATCCCCGGGACCTGACAGAGTGTTCCCTCGGACCTTGAAGGAGACTAGTGTTGAAATTGCGGGGGCCCTGGCAGAAATATTTAAAATGTCGCTGTCTACGGGTGAGGTGCCGGAGGATTGGAGAGTGGCTCATGTTGTTCCGTTGTTTAAAAAAGGATCGAAAAGTAATCTGGGAAATTATAGGCTGGTGAGTTTAACGTCGGTAGTAGGTAAGTTATTGGAGGGAGTACTAAGAGACAGAATCTACAAGCATTTGGATAGACAGGGACTTATTAGGGAGAGTCAACATGGCTTTGTGCGTAGTAGGTCATGTTTGACCAATCTGTTGGAGTTTTTCGAGGAGGTTACCAGGAAAGTGGATGAAGGGAAGGCAGTGGATATTGTCTACATGGATTTCAGTAAGACCTTTGACAAGGTCCCGCATGGGAGGTTAGTTAGGAAAATTCAGTCGCTAGGTATACATGGAAAGGTGGTAAATTGGATTAGACATTGGCTCGATGGAAGAAGCCAAAGAGTGGTGGTAGAGAATTGCTTCTCTGAGTGGAGGCCTGTGACTAGTGGTGTGCCACAGGGATCAGTGCTGGGTCCATTGTTATTTGTCATCTATATCAATGATCTGGATGATAATGTGGTAAATTGGATCAGCAAATTTGCTGATGATACAAAGACTGGAGGTGTAGTAGACACTGAGGAAGGTTTTCAGAGCCTGCAGAGGGACTTGGACCAGCTGGAAAACTGGGCTGAAAAATGGCAGATGGAGTTTAATACAGACAAGTGTGAGGTATTGCACGTTGGAAGGACAAACCAAGGTAGAACATACAGGGTTAATGGTAAGGCACTGAGGAGTGCAGTAGAACAGAGGGATCTGGGAATACAGATACAAAATTCCCTAAAAGTGTCGTCACAAGTAGATAGGGTCGTAAAGAGAGCTTTTGGTACATTGGCC
Source organism: Mobula hypostoma (assembly GCF_963921235.1). Classification (NCBI taxonomy): domain Eukaryota; kingdom Metazoa; phylum Chordata; class Chondrichthyes; order Myliobatiformes; family Myliobatidae; genus Mobula; species Mobula hypostoma. The sequence goes on from NC_086104.1 coordinate 3,693,445, forward strand.
TTTATTAATCAAAGTATTGAGTATAAGAGCTGGAATGTTATGATGAGATTGTATAAGGCATTGGTGAGGCCGAATCTGGAGTATTGTGTTCAGCTTTGGTCACCAAATTACAGGAAGGATATAAATAAGGTTGAAAGAGTGCAGAGAAGGTTTACAAGGATGTTGCCGGGACTTGAGAAACTCAGTTACAGAGAAAGGTTGAATAGGTTAGGACTTTATTCCCTGGAGCGTAGAAGAATGAGGGGAGATTTGATAGAGGTATATAAAATTATGATGGGTATAGATAGAGTGAATGCAAGCAGGCTTTTTCCACTGAGGCAAGGGGAGAAAAAAAACCAGAGGACATGGGTTAAGGGTGAAGGGGGAAAAGTTTAAAGAGAACATTAGGGGGGGGCTTCTTCACACAGCGAGTGGTGGGAGTATGGAATGAGCTGTCAGATGAGGTGGTAAATGTGGGTTCTTTTTTAACAATTAAGAATAAATTGGACAGATACATGGATGGGAGGTGTATGGAGGGATATGGTCCGTGTGCAGGTCAGTGGGACTAGGCAGAAAATGGTTTGGCACAGCCAAGAAGGGCCAAAAGGCCTGTTTCTGTGCTGTAGTTTCTATGGTTTCTGTAGTTTCTTTGTAACTGTATTGATATATTGTGCCCAGGTTAGATCCTCAGAGATATTGACATCAAAGAACGTAAAATTTTGCAAACAACAGGAATACTGCAGATGCTGGAAATTCAAGCAACAGCGAAGGGTCTCGGCCTGAAACGTCACGAAGGGTCTCGGCCTGAAATGTCCACGAAGGGTCTCGGCCTGAAACGTCGACTGTACCTCTTCCTAGAGATGCTGCCTGGCCTGCTGCGTTCACCAGCAACTTTAATGTAAAATTTTGCACTCTCTTCATTTCTGATCCATCTATGAGGACTGGTGTGTGTTCTTTCATCTTACCCTATCTGGAGACCACAACCAGGTCTTTGGTCGTACTAACGTTGAATGCAAGGTTGTTGCTTCAACACCACTCAAGCAGCAGATATATCTCACCCCTGCATGCCCCCTCGTCGCTGTCTGAAATTCTGCCAACGATGGTTGTATCATCAGCAAACTGAAAGATGGCATCACTGCCATTCACGGTGTTACGTTTCGCTTTGCTGGAAGTAATGGTCTTTAAACCCTGCCAGAGTTGACGTGCATCCAATTTTACTTCCAGTCTCATTCAGAATTGTTCCTTAGCACTTGAAATAGCCCTCCGCAAGTCGTACCTGGTTTTGTTGTGCAGACTTGCATACCACCAATCTAGCCCTCGGCAAACTATGAACCTCCTGTTTCATTCACGGCTTTTGATTTTGTTCTTGTAGGCATACACTCATCCACATAGGTTTTAATGAAGTCAGTAACCGCTGTGATGTACACATTCAGACCCAAAGATGAATCCCAGAACACAATCCAGTCCACCGATCCAAAATAGTCTGAATGCCCTCCTGTGCCTCCCTTGTCCATACCTTCCTGGTCTTCACGACTGGTACTGCAGTTCAGTCTCTGCCTACACTCGGGGAGTAAAAGTACAGCCAGGTGATCAGACTTTCCGAAGTCTGGGTATGGCATAGCACGGTAAGCGTCCTTGATGGTGGTATAACTGTGGTCCAGTGTGCTGGTTCCCCTTGCGCTGTAAGTGATTTCCAGTAATAATTAATTACAGACTAACTACTTCCCTCCAACTCTAATCAGGACAGTTTAGACATTCTGGTCACCCCACTCCAGAAAGGCTGTTGATGTTATAGAGAGAGTGCAGAGGAGATTTACAAGGATATTGCCTGGATTGGGGAGCATGTCTTATGAGAATAGGTTGAGTGAACTTGGCCTTTTCTCCTTGGAGCGACGGAGGATGAGAGGTGACCTGATAGAGGTGTACAAGATGTTGAGAGGCATTGATTGTGTGGATAGTCAGAGGCTTCTCCCAGGGCTGAAATGGCCAGCATGAGGGGAACAGTTTTAAGGTGCTTGGAAGTAGGTACAGAGGGAATGTCAGCAATAAGTTTTCCACACAGAGAGTGATGGGTGCGTGGAATGCACTGCCGGTGGTGGTGGAGCAGGCGGATATGATAGGGTTTTTTAAGAGACTCTTAGGTACATGGAGCTTAGAAAAATAGAGGGCGATGCGGTAGGGAAATTCTAGGCAGTCTCTAGAGTAGGTTACATGGTCGGTACAACATTGTGGGCCAAAGGGCCTGTAATGTGCTGTAGATTTCTATGTTCTATTCTACTTTCTAACTCTATGACTACTTTCAGCACTTTTCACTGAAATAGACTGGTTTAGTTACAATTGTGTTTTCTTGCAAAAACTGTGTATTTATGTTCGTGTTTTTTGTGAATGCTGTTTATCTGATGCTCTGTACCTGTGATGCTGCTATAAGTAATTTGTCATTGCCCCTGTGCACACACGGATTGTGCGTTTGATGATAAATTTGACTTTGACTTCATAAGTTGGTGATTTCATGCTGGGTATACGGAGCACAATTACCAGAGTGTTAGACAACACCATTTCCCACGAGGCTCAAGGAGTATTCCATCTAGTCTCCATGAAGTGTCTCTTAAAACACAATATCATATCCACCTCCATCACCATCGCCGGCAGCCCATTCCATGTACTCACCACTCTCTGCGTAAAAAACTTACCCCTGATATCTCCTCTGTACCTACTTCCAAGCACCGTAAAACTGTGTTCTCTCGTGCACCTTAGAACTGTGCCCTCTCATGTCCTCATTGTGTGTGGGAGGTCATGACTGAAATGAACCACTTCACACTTATCTGGATTGAACTCCATCTGCCACTTCTCAGCCCAGTTCTGTATCCCATCAATGTCCCACTGTAACCTCTGACAGCCCTCCACACTATTCAAAACACCCCCAAACTTTGTGTCATCAGCAAATTTGCTAACCCATCCCTCCACTTCTTCATCCAGGTCATTTATAAAAATCACGAAGAGTAGGGGTCCCAGAACAGATCCCTGAGGCACACCACTGGTCACTGACCTCCATGCAGAATATGACCCGTCCACAACCACTCTTTGCCTTCTGTGGGCAAGCCAGTTCTGGATCCACAAAGCAATGTCCTCTTGGATCCCATGCCTTCTTACTTTCTCAATGCATGGGGTACCTTATCAAATGCCTGCTGAAATCCATATACAGTACATCTACTGCTTTACCTTCATCAATGTGTTTACTCACATCCTCAAAAAATCCAATCAGGCTCATCAGGCACGACCTGCCTTTGACAGAACCATGATAACTATTCCTAATCATATTATCCCTTCCAAATATTCATAAATCCTGCCTTTCCAGATCTTCTCCATCAACTTACCAACCACTGAGGTAAGACTCACTGGTCTATAATTTCCTGGGCTATCCCTACTCCCTTTCTTGAATAAGGAAACAAAATCCGCAATCCTCCAATCCTCCAGAATCTCTCCCGTCCCCATTGATGATACAAAGGTCATCGCAAGAGGCTCAGCAATCTCCTCCCTCGCCTCCCACAGTAGCCTGGGGTACATCTCGTCTGGCCCCGGCGACTTATCCAACTTGATGCTTTCCAAATTTTGCAGCACATCCTCTTTCTTAATATCTACATGCTCAAGCTTTTCAGTCTACTGTAAGTCATCCCTACAATTGCCAAGATCCTTTTTCGTAATAAATACCGAAGCAAGCTATGCATTAAGTACCTCTGCTATTCCCTCTGGTTCAATACACACTTTTCCACTGTCACAATTGATTGGTCCTATTCTCTCACGTCTTATCCTCTTGCTCTTCACATACTTGTAGAATGCCTTGGGGTTTGCCTTAATCCTGTCCATCAAAGCCTTCTCATGGCCCCTTCTGGCTCTCCTAATTTCATTCTTAAGCTCCTTCTTGCTAGCCTTATAATCTTCTAGATCTCCATCACTACCTAGTTTTTTGAACCTTTCATAAGCTCTTCTTTTCTTCTTGACTAGATTTACAGCAGTCTTTGTAAGCCACGGTTCCTGTACCCTACCATCCTTTCCCTGTCTCATTGGAACGTACCTATGCAGAACCCCACATCCTCTGAATATTTGCCACCTTTCTTCCATACATTTCCCTGAGAACATCTGTTTCCAATTTATGCTTCCAAGTTCCTGCCTGATAGCCTCATATTTCCTTTAACTCCAGTTAAACACTTTCCTAACTTGTCTGTTCCTATCTCTCTCCAATGCTATGGTAAAGGAGATAGAATTGTGATCACTATCTCCAAAATCATCTCCCACTGAGAGATCTGACACTTGACCAGGTTCATTTCCCAATATCAGATTAAGTACAGTCTCTCCTCTTGTAGGCTTTTCTGCATATTGTTTCAAGAAACCTTCCTGAACACACCTAAAAAAGTCTACCTCATCTACACCCCTCACTCTAGGCAGATGCAAATCATTATCTGGAAAATTAAAATCTCCCACCACAACAACCCTGTTATAATTACACGTTTCCAGAATCTGTCTCCCTGTCTGCTCCTCGATATCCCTGTTACTATTGGGTGTCTACAAGAAACATCCAGTAGAGTTATTAGCCCCTTTCTGTTCCTAACTTCCACCCACAGAGACTCCAGAGACAATCTCTCCATGACCTCCTCTTTTTCTGCAGCTGTGACACTATATCTGATCAACAGTGCCACGCCCCCACCTCTTTTGCCTCCCTCTGTCCTTTCTGAAACATCTAAAGCCTGGCATTTAAAGTAACCATTCCTGTCCCTGAGCCATCAAAGTCTCTGTAAATGTCCAAGTACTGATCCACTCTCTAAGCTCATCCACTTTGTTGATAATACTCCTTGCATTAAAATAGACACATCTCAAACCATCAGTCTGAGCGCATCCCTTCTCTATCACCTGCCTATCCTCCCTCTTGCACTGTCTCCAAACTTTCTCTATTTGTGAGCAAACTGCCTCTTCCTCCGTCACATCAGTTCGGTTCCCACCCCTCCAACAATTCTGGTTTAAACTCTCAATAGCCTTTGCAAACCTCCCTGCCAGGATATTGGTCCCCTTGGGATTCAAGTGCAACCCGTCATTTTTGTACAGGTCACACCTGCCCCAAAAGATGTCCCAATGATCCAGAAATTTGAATCCCTGCCCCCTGAGCCACACATTTATCTTCCACCTCATTTTATTCCTATACTCACTGTCACTTGCACAGGCAGTAACCTGAGATTACTACCTTTTTTGGTCCTGTTTCTCAACTTCCTTCTTTATCCCTGTAGTCTGCTTTCAGGACCTCCTCCCTTTTCCTGCCTATGTCGTTGGTACCAATATGTACCACGACCTCTGGCTGTTCTCCTTCCCACTTCAGGATCTCGTGGACACGATCAGAAACATCCTGGACCCTGGCACCTGGGAGGCAAACTACCATCCGCGTTTCTTTCCTGCATCCACAGAATCGCCTGTCTGACCCCCTAACTATAGAGTCCCCTATCACTGCTGCCATCCTCTTCCTTTCCCTACCCATCTGAGCCACAGGGCCAGACTTTGTGCCAGAGGCACGGCCACTGTTGCTTGTCCCAAGTAGACTGTCTCCCCCAACAGTACTCAAACAGGAGTACTTATTTTTCAGGGGGACAGCCACAGGGGTACTCTCTAGTATCTGACTCTTACCCTTCCCTCTCCTGTCTGTTACCCATTTATCTGTCTCACGAAGACCCGGTGTGCCTACCTGCCTATAGCTCCTCTCTATCACCTGCTCACTCTCTCTGACCAGACAAAGGTGATCGAGCTGCATCTCCAGTTCCCTAACGCGGTCGCTAAGGAAGTGCAGCTCGACACACCTGGCACAGATGTGGCCATCCAGGAGGCTGGGATTCTCCCAGACTTCCCACATCTGACACCAAGCACAGAAAACCAGCCCCACACACACACTTCCTGTCTGTAATCTACACAGGCAACCTACCTCGCTTCAATTCGTTATTACCAAAGCCCTGTTGAGCCAAAACCTTCTTACTCTGTCTCCCTCTAATCTGTCACCTGCTCCTCTGTAAAGCTGTCTCCTTTTAAACTTTTCTTGCCGTTCTAACTGGCTGATATCCACATGCTCGCACAGTCGTGCCCTGATCAAACCGCTGAAGAAATAACAGAAAAACATACAATCTAAAAGTAATATAGCCCAAGCCCCTGAGTGGCATAGCCTGTAGATTTATGGTTCTGGTCCAGCTTGTCTTCCACTGGACCGATCCTTTATCACAACCATGTTGGTACCAATGTATACCCGCAACTTTTGATTGTTCACATCCCCCATTTAGAATGCAATGCACCTGATCCGAGATGTCTCTGATGATGGCATCCGAGAGTCGTTGATGAGTCTGCTTTGAAGGTGGAATTATGTCTGAGCAGAAGATGAGACAATGGCTGCTCTGTGTGTGTGAAAGTAGGCAAGAAAAATGGGATGAGTAGTGTGGGCGTGTAGCATTTAGGCAGGACATGTTCTCACAGTCCTGTAGGAAGCAGGTGATGGACAAAGAGGCTGTGAGATCTGTCCCCAGCTGGTGTGAAAGTTTAAACCCTGTTCAACCACAGAGAAAACCAAACCTCTCACTACACTGTGTGTCCTGCACATGGCCTCCTGTGAACTGCTTTTCTGTCCAGGTCCCTCTTTGTGCTACAGATGCAGGGGAGCATGAGGAAAGAAGCAGCTGGAGGCCATTCAGCCCCTCATGCTGAATCTGCTGTTCAGCAACATCATGGCTGATGTCTGAATGTGTTGTATTTTACCCATCTCTTGTTCGGCTTCATATGTGAAACTATTTTGGTTCTGTGTTCAATATACTGAGTGCCTGATTCTGCACAGCTTGGTGTTCAGGTACATTGGGAAGATGCACTATTTACCAAGGAAGCGTGGGAAAAGAGCTGGGCTGCTGGTCAGATTGAAGCTGAGGGGCTTCAGGGTCCCTATGCCCACCATCCTACTAGCTACGTGCAAGCCATAGAGAACAAGGTGGATAATCTTAAAGGGAGATTCACCTGCTGCAGGGAGATGCAGAACTGCTGTGTATTCTGTTTCACCAAGACCTGGCTCTCCCCTGCCACCCCCAACTGTGCCATCCAACCGGAGGGATTTTCAATCCATCGGATGGACCACACAGCGTCTTCGGGGAAGACGAGAGGAGGTGGTGTCTGCCTACTGATCAACACTGTGTGGTGCTCGGACACAGTGGCACTGACAAGCTCCTGCAGCCCGGACCTAGAACACCTGTCGGTGAAGTGTCGTCCCTACTATCTGCCACGGGAATTCACCTCGGTCATACTGACAGCGGTCTACATTCCCCCCCAGGCAGACATGGAGTGTGGTCTGAACATACTGTATGCCAACATCAGTGAACTTGAGACCAGGTATCCGGAGGCTTTGCTCATTACAGCCGGGGACTTTAACCAGGCCAACCTCAGAAAGGCGCTGCCAAAGTTATACCAACATGTCTCCTGCCTCACTAGAGGCCCGAATATACTTGACCACTGCTACACAGCAGTCAAGGATGCCTGCCGTTCCGTCCCACGACCTCACTTCAGAAAATTGGACCATCAAGCCGTACTCCTCCTCCGGGCTTACAAACAGAAACTGAAGCGGTGTCAAAAGTAGTGTCGCTTTGGACGGAGGAAACGGATGAGGTCCTCCTTGACTGCCTTGAATCAGTGGACTGGTTAGTATTCAAGGACTCGGCAGTTGAAAAGCAGGACCTCGAGGGTGGTAATCTCAGGATTGCTACCTGTGCTAGGTGCCAGTGAGGGTAGGAATAGGATGCTCTGGAGGATGAACAAGTGGCTGAGGAACTGGTGTAGGGAGCAGGGTTTCAGATTTCAGGATAATTGGGACCTCTTCTAGGGCAGGTAGGACCTGTACAAGAGAGACGGGTAACACTTGAACTACAGGGGGACCAATATCCTTTCAGGGAGGTTTGTTAGTGCTATTGGGGGGTCTTTAAACTAGATTTGCAGGGGGATGGGAACCACAGTACCAGAGCTGACAGTGTGGCTGGGGTGAAAATAAATGATGTTAAAAGTTCAAGCAAATCCGCTAATAGAAAGGTTGTGAATGGTGGTAAAAATCTTCTGAGGTGTATATATTTCAATGCTTGGAGTATTGCGGGGAAGGCAGATGAAATTGAGGGCGGGGATTGACACGTGGAATTATGACGTTATAGCAATTAGTGAAACTTGGCTACAGGAGGGGCAGGACTGGCAGCTTAATATTCCAGGGTTCCGATGTTTCAGATGTGATCGAGGCAGAGGAATGAAATGTGGGGGAGTAGCATTGCTTGTTAGGGAAAATATTACAGCAGTGCTCAGGCAGGACAGATTAGAGGGCTTGTCTACTGAGTCCTTATGGGTGGAGCTGAGAAACAGGAAAGGTATGGCCACATCAGTGGGATTGTATTACAGACCACCCAATAGTCAACGAGAATTGGAAGAGCAAATCTGCAGGGAAATAGCAAGCAACTGCAGGAAACATAAAGTTGTGGTGGTAGGGGATTTTAATTTTCCATACATTGATTGGGACTCCCATACTGTTAGGGGTCTAGATGGTTCAGAGTTTGTAAAATGTGTTCAGGAAAGTTTTCTAAATCAATATATAGAGGGACCAACTAGAGGGGATGCAATATTGGATCTCCTGTTAGGAAACGAGTTAGGACAAGTGACGGAAGTCTGTATAGGGGAGTACTTTGGTTCCAGTGATCATAACACCATGAGTTTCAACTTGATCATGGACAAGGATAGACCTGGTCCTAGGGTTGAGGTTCTGAACTGGAAAAAGGCCAAATTTGAAGAAATGAGAAAGGATCTAAAAAGCGTGGATTGGGACAGGTTGTTTTGTGGCAAGGATGTGATTGGTAGGTAGGAAGCCTTCAAAGGGGAAATTTTGAGAGTGCAGAATTTGTATGTTCCTGTCAGGATTAAAGGCAAAGTGAATAGGAATAAGGAACCTTGGTTCTCAAGGAATATTGCAACTCTGATAAAGAAGAAGAGGGAGTTGTATGACATGTATAGGAAGCAGGGAGTAAATAAGGTGCTTGAGGAGTATAAGAAGTGCAAGAAAATACTTAAGAAAGAAATCAGGAGTGCTAAAAGAAGACATGAGGTTGCATTGGCAGTCAAAGTGAAGGATAATCCAAAGAGCTTTTACAAGTATATTAAGAGCAAAAGGATTGTAAGGGATAAAATTGGTCCTGTTGAAGATCAGAGTGGTCACCTATGTGCGGAACCAAAGGAAATGGGGGAGATCTTAAATAGGTTTTTTATGTCTGTATTTACTAAGGAAACTGGCATGAAGTCTATGGAATTAGGGGAAACAAGTAGTGAGATCATGGAAACTGTACAGATCGAAAAAGAGGAGGTCCTTGCTGTCTTGAGGAAAATTAAAGTGGATAAATCCCCGGGACCTGACAGGGTGTTCCCTCGGACCTTGAAGGAGAATGGTGTTGAAGTTGCAGGGACCCTGGCAGAAATATTTAAAATGTCGCTGTCTACAGGTGAGGTGCCGGAGGATTGGAGAGTGGCTCATGTTGTTCCGTTGTTTAAAAAAGGATCGAAAAGTAATCCGGGAAATTATAGGCCGGTAAGTTTAACGACGGTAGTAGGTAAGGTATTGGAGGGAGTACTAAGAGACAGAATCTACAAGCATTTGGATAGACAGGGACTTATTAGGGAGAGTCAACATGGCTTTGTGCGTGGCAGGTCATGTTTGACCAACCTATTGGAGTTTTTCGAGGAGGTTACCAGGAAAGTGGATGAAGGGAAAGCAGTGGATATTGTCTACATGGACTTCAGTAAGGCCTTTGACAAGGTCCCGCATGGGAGGTTAGTTAGGAAAATTCAGTCGCTAGGTATACATGGAGAGGTGGTAAATTGGATCAGACATTGGCTCAATGGAAGAAGCCAAAGAGGGGTAATAGAGAATTGCTTCTCCGAGTGGAGGCCTGTGACTAGTGGTGTGCCACAGGGATCAGTGCTGGGTCCATTGTTACTTGTCATCTATATCAATGATCTGGATGATAATGTGGTAAATTGGAGCAGCAAATTTGCTGATGATACAAAGATTGGAGGTGTAGTAGACAGCGAGGAAGGTTTTCAGAGCCTGCAGAGGGACTTGGACCAGCTGGAAAAATGGGCTGAAAAATGGAGTTTAATGCAGACAAGAGTGAGGTATTGCACGTTGGAAGGACAAACCAAGGTAGAACATACAGGGTTAGTGGTAAGGCACTGAGGAGTGCAGTAGAACAGAGGGATCTGGGAATACAGATACAAAATTCTCTAAAAGTGGCATCACAGGTAGATAGGGTCGTAAAGAGAGCTTTTGGTACATTGGCCTTTATTAATCAAAGTATTGAGTATAAGAGCTGGAATGTTATGATGAAGTTGTATAAGGCATTGGTGAGGCCAAATCTGGAGTATTATGTTCAGTTTTGGTCACCAAATTACAGGAAGGATATAAATAAGGTTGAAAGGGTACAGAGAAGGTTTACAAGGTTGTTGCTGGGACTTGAGAAACTCAGTTACAGAGTAAGGTTGAATAGGTTAGGACTTTATTCCCTGGAGCGTAGAAGAATGAGGGGAGATTTGATAGAGGTATATAAAATTATGACGGGTATAGCTAGAGTGAATGCAAGCAGGCTTTTTCCACTGAGGCAAGGGGAGAAAGAAACCAGAGGACATGGGTTAAGGGTGAGGGGGGGGAAAGTTTAAAGGGAACATTAGTGGGGGCTTCTTCACACAGAGAGTGGTGGGAGTATGGAATGAGCTGCCAGACGAGGTGGTAAATGCGGGTTCTTTTTTAACATTTAAGAATAAATTGGACAGATACATGGATGGGAGGTGTATGGAGGGATATGGTCCGTGTGCAGGTCAGTGGGACTAGGCAGAAAATGGTTCGGCACAGCCAGGAAGGGCCAAAAGGCCTGTTTCTGTGCTGTAGTTTCTATGGTTCTATGGTTCTATGGTTCTATGGTTCTAACCTCAATGAGTATGCCTCAGCTGTCAAGGACTTTATTTGGAAATGCACGGAGGATTGTGTGTCTCGCAAGACCATCCGGGTATTCCCTAACCAGAAACCTTGGATGAATTATGACGTCAAGTCCCTTTTAAAGGCTAGAGCTGCGGCTTTTAGGTCCGGGGATACCAGTCGCTACATGGAATCCAGGCGTGAACTCCAGAAAGCCATTAAGGGCGCCAAGAGGCAATATCGAGCCAAGTTCGAAGCCCAGGCTAACCAGAGGAATGCCAGTAGACTACGGCAGGGTCTAAATGAGATCACTGGATGCAAAGAAAAGGCTGGGAATATCAATAACTGTGGCGCTTCTCTTCCTGACGAACTTAACGTATTCTACGCAAGATTCGAACAGAAGAGGCGCGTCCCGCTCCCTCCAGATGAACCGGACCTGGTGGCATCGAGATTCATCATCACCGAGGAGGACGTTAGAAGGGCCTTCCTGAAGATAAATCCAAGGAAGGCGACGGGCCCAGATGGCATCCCGGGACGGGTTCTCCGGGCCTGTGCAAGCGAGCTAGCTGGAGTGTTTGCTGACATCTTCAACTGTTCCTTGCTTCAGTCTAAGATCCCCTCGTGTTTTAAGAAGTCAACGATAATCCCAGTGCTGAAGAAGAGCAAGGTGGCATGCCTGAATGACTATCGACCTGTGGCTCTGACATCAATTGCTATGAAGTGCTTCGAGAGATTGGTTATGGCAGACATCAACCACAGCCTACCGGTCAACCTCGATGCTTTGCAATTTGCCTGCCAGATCAACAGGTCAATGGCAGATGCCATCTCTCTGGCCCTACATTCCTCCGTAGAACACCTGGAGAATAAAGACGCATACGTAAGGCTCCTTTTCATTGACTACAGCTCTGCCTTTAATACCATCATTCCAAATAAACTGATTCTTAAGCTCCGGAACTGGGAACCTGGGCCTTAGGACTCAGATCTGCAGCTGGATCTTCAAATTCCTCTCAGACAGGACCCAGGCTGTAAAAATAGGGGACAAGCTCTCCTCTACAATCACTCCGAGCACCGGTGCCCCACAAGGCTGTGTACTCAGACCCCTGCTGTACTCACTGTACGTCCATGATTTTGTAGCCAAGTTTTCATCAAACTCAATATATATAAGTTTGCTGATGACACAACAATTGTTGGCCGTATCTCGGGTAATGATGAGTTTGACTACAGAGAGGAAATTAAGAACATGGTAGCATGGTGCAAAGACAATGACCTATCCCCCAACGTCAGCAAGACGAAGGAATTGGTCGTTGTCTTCAGAAGGAGTAGCGGACCGCACGACCCAATTTACATCGGTGGTGCGCAAGTGGAACAGGTCAAAAGCTTTAAGTTCCTCGGGGTCAATATCACAAACGACCTGACTTGGTCCAACCAAGCAGAGTTCACTGCCAAGAAGGCCCACCAGCACCTTTACTTCCTGAGAAAGCTAAAGAAATTTGGCCTGTCCCCTTACACCCTCACTCATTTTTTATAGGTGCACTGTAGAAAGCATTCTTCTAGGGTGCATCACAACCTGGTATGGAAGTTGGCCTGTCCAAGACCGAAAGAACCTACAGAAGATCGTGAACATGGCGCAGCACATCACACAAACCAATTTTTCATCCTTGGACTCACTTTACACCGCACGCTGTTGGAGCAGTGCTGCCAAGATAATCAAGGACACGACCCACCCAGCCAATACACTTTTTGTCCCTCTTCCCTCTGGGAGAAGGCTCAGGAGCTTGAAGACTCGTACAGCCAGATTTGGGAACAGCTTCTTTCCAACTGTGATAAGACTGCTGAACGGATCCTGACCCGGATCTGGGCCGTACTCTCCAAATATCCGGACCTGCCTCTCGTTTTTTTTTTGCTCTACCTTACTTTCCATTTTTCTATTTTCTATTTATGATTTATAATTTAAATTTTTAATATTTACTAATTTTTACTATTTTTAATATTTAATATTTGTAATCCAGGGAGTGGGAAGCGCAGAATCAAATATCACTGTGATGATTGTACGTTCTAGTACCAATTGTTTGGCGACAATAAAGTATAAAGTATAAAGTACATTGTTCCCTAAAACAGGTGACACAGGTTGAGCAGATGGTGAAGATGGTGTTTATCATATTTGGCTTCATCAGTCAGAACAGTGAGTGCAAGAGTTGGAATGTCACATATCAAGATGCTGGAGAGGCCACATGGAGAATTTGGTAGAGTTTTGGTCATCCTATAGTAATGGTGTCATTATATGGAGCTTAGAGTTCAGAGGCGAAAAGTAAAGGTAAACACAAGAATATCTTCAGATGCTGGAAATCCAGAGCAACACACACACAATACTGTAGGAACTTAGAAAGACAGGCAACAACTACGGACAGGAATAAGCGGTCAACATTTTGGGCCGAGACCCTTCATCGGGTCTGAAAAGTAAGAGGGAAGACACAAGAATAAAAAGGATAGATAGAAGGTAGGTGACAGGTGAAGCCAGGTGGGTGAAAAAGATAAAGGAATGTGGATAGAGGAATCTGATAGGAGAGGAGAGTGAGCCACAGGCGAAAGGGAAGGAGGAAGTGATAGGCAGGCGAGAAGAGGTGAAGACCAAAGTGGTGAATAGAAAAACAGAGGAGAGGGAGTAAATTTTTTTTACAGAAGGAGAATTCTATATTCAGGCCATTATGTTGGAGGCTACCCAGATGGTATACAAGGTGTTGTTCCTTCACCCTGAGGTGGAGGAGTAAATTAAAGTTGACCACCCAGGTCAAGCAGGACCTTTAAAAATCAGGACTTTGTAACTGTTTTCTTAGAGTTTCAACAGTGGCAAATCAGAGTTCAGGATTGTTTAGCAAGGTCAAATAAACATACAGCACAGGCAAGCAGAGCAGCCATTATTGGAGTGAAAAAAATATTACATTGGTGAGAATTTTGACTTCGGCTCAATAGACTTGGGCAATAAAAGGCATGGCCAACATAATTATCTGGTAAGCTTTTTTTTCTCTCGTTCTTCATTTGTTAGTGTATAATAAGGGCAGTAAGAATGGCCACAGGAGCTGTGGTTTGTACTTTATGTAAGATGTGGGAATTCTGGGAGACCTCCTGCCTCCCGGATAACCACATCTACACCAGGTACACTGAGCTGCAGCTCCTCAGAGAACGTGTTAAAGAACTGGATCTGCAACTCAAGGACCTTCGTCTCATAAGTGAAACAGAGTAGATAATAGATCAGAGTTACAGGGAGGGAGTCACCCTGAGGTCGCAGGAGCAGGTGAAGGGTGAAAGTCAGGAGAGGGAATGGAAATGGCCAGCTGGTACAGAGTACCTATGTGGTCGTTTCCCTCAATAACAAGTATACCCATTTTGCACAATGTTGCCAGAACTTCAAGTCTGTCAAGGAGCAGAAGTAAGTGTAATTGCCATTATTTGGAAGAAGGTGCTTTGGAAACTGAAATGTTTGAAGGTAGGTAAGTCAGCTCGACCAGGTGGGCTCCCCAGGGTCCTGAAAGAGGAGGATGAAGAGATTGTGGAGATGTTAGCAATGGTCATTCAAGAGTCACTGGATTTTGTCTGGAGGAATGGAAAATAGTAAATTTCACTCCACTCTTCAAGAAGGGAGAGAGGCAGAAGAAAGGAAATTGTAGTCCAGCTGGTCTAACCTCAGTGGTTGGAAAGATTTTGAAGTAGAATGTTGAGGATGGGGTTTCAGGGTACTTGGAGACATATGAGAAAAAGGCCGAAGTCAGAATGGTTTCATAGAAACATAGAAAACCAACAACACAGTACAGGCCCTTCGGCCCACAAAGCTGTGCCGAACATGTCCTTACCTTAGAACTAGGGTTACCATAGCTCTCTATATTTCTAAGTTGCATGTACCTATCCAGGAGTCTCTTAAAAGACCCTATCTTTTTCGCCTCCATAGAGGGGCAGGTAGTGCTGAGGAAGCAGAGAGACTGCAGAAGGACTTAGACAGATTAGAAGAATGGGTAGAAAGGTGTCAGATGGAGTACAGAAAGAATGATTCTGGGAATGAAAAGGTTATCAACTGAGCAGTGATTGAACACTCTGGACATTGAATTCAGATGAATGAGGGTGGAACTGACTGAAACCTATCGAATGTTGAGAGGCCTCTATAGAATGACTGTGAGGAGGATGTTTCCTTTGATGGGGGAGCCTGTGACCGGGGGTATGGCCTGAAAATAGAGGGATGTCCGGTTAGAACAGAGATGGGCAGGAATTTCTTTAGCCAGGGGTTGGTGAATCTGCAGAAATCATTTCCACAGCAGTGAAGGCTGGATCACTCGGTGTATTTACGACGAAGGTTGATAGTATCTTGATTGGTCAGGGCATGAGGGATACAGGGAGAAGACAGGAGACTGGGGCTGAGGGGACAATGGAACAGCATCATGAAAAGTCAGATCATACTTGATGGCTGAGTGGCCCAATTCTGCTCACGTGTGTTATGGCCTTATGATTTATACAGGAAAGGGCGCAGAAGTGATTATCAAAGACATTTATGGGCTCATACAGAGGGCTTGAATTACAAGGAGGATCAAGATACATTGGGGTGTTTATCCCTGGAGTTAAAAAGTCTGAGTTGTGACCCTAGAGGAATCTAAGATCATGGGTAACTAGATCGTCACTTTTTGATGTTTACACAGTTCGTTTTTTTCATGTTGTGTTTGATGTTTTCTTGAATGGGTTCCATGGTGTTTCATTGTTCAGTGACTGTCTGTGGGAGGATGTATCTCAGAGTTGTATTCTGTATACACACTTTGATAATAAATGTACTTTGGATAGACAATTCCCTCGGTGAGATAGGGAGTTGTCTATCCCAGCATGTGAAGACAGACTCCGGCGGATTGAGTGGATGAGACCAATGGAAGGTCCAGTGGTCAAGAAGGTGGTCTCTGCAAGTGTCGTGGAACGCGTAGAGCAGGACAAGACACAGAAGACGTCCTGGTCATCCACTGCACCTAGTTCCATCTCCAGCCGTCTAGACTCTGTCTTGCCACTGGATCCAGATGGGAATTGGGCAGAGAGAGTGAGGCTGACATTGCGCAACTCTCCCTCACTTAAATCCAAATCACGCGCTAGTCTTGACACCATCATAATGGTGTTGAGGTCCTCATCGACGTCATGATGGACGAACAACAAATGTACTTTGAATCTTTGATATGGTGGGTGGTTGGAGTCCTTTTCCCAGAGGAGGGGAGTCTAAACAAGAGGGTGTAGGTTTAAGATGAGGGTGGAAGATTGAACAAGAACCAGAGGACCATGTTTTCCTCTGAGGGGGTGGTAATTATTTGGAACAGGCTGTCAGAGGACGTGGTAAAGGGGGTACAATTACAATATTTAAAACTTTTGACAAACAAGAACATAAACAGTAAACTTTAGAGGAATTATGGGCCCAACACAGGGAAATAGGACCATTTAGAAACATAGAAACATAGAAAATGTTGAAAGGCATGGACAGAGTGGATGTGGCAAAGTTGTTTCCCATGATGGGGGAGTCTAGTACAAGAGGACATGACTTAAGGATTAAAGGGTGCCCATTCAGAAAAGAGATGCAAAGAAATTTTATTAGCCAGAGGGTGGTGAACCTATGGAATTTGTTGTCATGGGCGACAGTGGAGGCCAAGTTATTGGGTGTATTTAAGGCAGAGATTGATAGGTATCTGAGTAGCCAAGGCATCAAAGATTATGGTGAGAAGCCGGGGGAGTGGGACTAAGTGGGAGAATGGATCAGCTCATGATAAAATGGTGGAGCAGACTTGATGGGCTGAATGGCTGACTTCTGCTTCTTTGTCTTATGGTCTTAAAACCTACAGCATAATACAGGCTGTTCGGACCACAAAGCTGTACCAAACATGTCCTTACTTTAGAAATTACCTAGGGTTACCCACAGCCCTCTATTTTTTGAAGCTCCATGTACCTGTCCAGGAGTCACTTAATAGACCCTATCGCATCCGCCTCCACGACCATCACCGGCAGCCCATTCCACGCACCCACCAATCTCTGCGCAAAAAACCTGCCCCTGATATCTCCTCTGTACCTACTTCCAAGCACTGTAAAACTGTGTCCTCTTGTGTAGCCATTTCAGTCCTGGAAAAAGCCTCTGACTATGTACATGATCAATAGCTCTCATTATCTTATACACCTCTATCAGGTCACCTCTCATTGTCCATCGTGTCAAGGAAGAAAGGCCAAGTTCATTCAACCTTTTCTCATAGGGCATGCTCCCCAATCCAGGCAACATCCTTGTAAATCTCCTCTGCACCCTTTCTATGGTTTCCACATCCTTCCTATAGTGAGGCAACCAGAAATGAGCACAGTACTCCAAGTGGGGTCTGACCAGGGTCCTGTATAGCTGCAACATTACCTCTCGGCTCTTAAACTCAATACCTCGATTGATGAAGGCCAATGCGCTGTATGCCTTCTTAAGCACAGAGTCAATCTGCATAGCAGCCGAGAGTGTCCTATGGACTCTGACCTTAAGACACTCCACACTGCCAAGAGCCTTACCACTAATACCATATTCTGTCATCATATTTGACCTACCAAAACAAACCACCTCACACTTATCTGGGTTGAACTCCATCTGCCGCTTCTCAGCCCAGTTTTGCATCCTATCAATGTCCCGCTGTAACCTCTGACAGCCCTCCACACTATCCACAACACCCCCAACCTTTGTGTCATCAACAAATTTACTAACTCATCCCTTGATGGGTACTAACCCAGGGTTGTTATGACTTTAACTTTCCTAATATTGATTGGCACCTGATTCGTTCCAATGGTTTAGATGGGGCAGAGTTTGTTAAGTGTGTCCAGGATGGATTCCTGTCACAGTATGTGGACAGGCCGACCAGGGGGAATGCCATACTAGATCTAGTACTAGGTAATCAACCGGGTCAGGTCACAGATCTCTCAGTGGGTGAGCATCTGGGGGACAGTGACCACCGCTCCCTGGCCTTTAGCATTATCATGTAAAAGGACAGAATCAGAGAGGACAGGAAAAATTTTAATTGGGAAAAGGCAAATTATGAGGCTATAAGGCTAGAACTTGCGGGTGTGAATTGGGATGATGTTTTTGCAGGGAAATGTACTATGGACATGTGGTCAATGTTTAGAGATCTCTTGCGGGATGTTAGGAATAAATTTGTCCCGATGAGGAAGATAAAGAATGGTAGGGTGAAGGAACCATGGGTGACAAGTGAGGTGGAAAATCTAGTCAGGAGGAAGGAGGCAGCATACATGAGGTTTAGGAAGCAAGGATCAGATGGGACTATTGAGGAATATAGGGAAGAAGAAAGGAGCTTAAGAAGGGGCTGAGAAGAGCAAGAAAGAGACATGAGAAGGCCTTGGTGAGTAGGGTAAAAGAAAACATCAAGACATTCTTCAATTATGTGAAGAACAAAAGGATGACAGGAGTGAAGGTAGGACCGATTAGAGATAAAGGTGGGAAGATGTGCCTGGAGGCTGTGGAAGTGAGTGAGGTCCTCAATGAATACTTCTCTTCGGTATTCACCAATGAGAGGGAACTTGATGAAGGTGAGGATAATATGAGTCAGGTTGATGTTCTGGAGCATGTTGATATTAAGAGAGAGGAGGTGTTGGAGTTGTTAAAAAACATTAGGATGGATAAGACCCTGGGGCCTGATGGAATATTCCCCAGACTGCTCTACGAGGCGAGGGAAGAGATTGTTGAGCCTCTGGCTAGGATCTTTATGTCCTTGTTGTCCACGGGAATGGTGCTGGAGGATTGGAGGGAGGCAAATGTTGTCCCCTTGTTCAAAAAGGTAGTAGGGATAGTCCGGGTCATTGTAGACTAGTGAGCCTTATGTCTGTGGTGGGAAAGCTGTTGGAAAAGATTCTTAGAGATAGGATCTATAGGCATTTAGAGAATCATGGTCTGATCAGGGACAGTCAGCATGGCTTTGTGAAGGGCAGATCATGTCTAACAAGCCTGATAGAGTTCTTTGAGGAGGTGACCGGGCATATAGATGAGGGTAGTGCAGTGGATGTGATCTACATGGATTTTAGTAAGGCATTTGACAAGGTTCCACACGGTAGACTTATTCAGAAAGTCAGAAGGCATGGGATCCAGCTTAGTTTGGCCAGGTATATTCAGAATTGGCTTGCCTGCAGAAAACAGAGGGTCATGGTGGGGGGAGTACATTTGGATTAGAGGGTTGTGACTGGTGGTGTCCCACAAGGATTGGTTCTGGGACCTCTGCCTTTCGTGATTTTTATTAATGACCTGGATGTGGGCGTAGAAGGGTGGGTTGGCAAGTTTGCAGATGACACAAAGGTTGGTGGTGTTGTGGATAGTGTAGAGGATTGTCAAAGATTGCAGAGAGACATTGATAGGATGCAGAAGTGGGCTAAGAAGTAGCAAATGGAGTTCAACCCGGAGAAGTGTGAGGTGGTACACCTTGGAAGGACAAACTCCAAGGCAGAGTACAAAGTAAATGGCAGGATACTTGGTAGTGTGGAGGAGCAGAGGGATCTAGGGGTACATGTCCACAGATCCCTGAAAGTTGCCTCACAGGTGGATAGGGTAGTTAAGAAAGCTTACGGTGTGTTAGCTTTCATAAGTCAAGGGATAGAGTTTAAGAGTTGCGAGGTAATGATGCAGTTCTATAAAACTCTGGTTACGCCACACTTGGAGTACTGTGTCCATTTCTGGTCACCTCACTATAGGAAGGATGTGGAAGCATTGGAAAGGGTACAGAGGAGGTTTACTAGGATGCCGCCTGGTTTAGAGAGTATGCATTATGATCAGAGGTTAAGGGAGCTAGGGCTTTACTCTTTGGAGAGGAGGAGGATGAGAGAAGACATGATAGAGGTATACAATATATTTAGAGGAATAGATAGAGTGGACAGCCAGCGCCTCTTCCCCAGGGCACCGCTGCTCAATACAAGAGGACATGGCTTTATGTTAAGGGGTGGAAAGTTCAAGGGGGATATTAGAGGAAGGTTTTTTACTCAGAGAGTGTTTGGTGCATGGAATGCACTGCCTGAGTCAGTGGTGGAGGCAGATACACTAGTGAAATTTAAGAGACTATCGACAGGTATTTGGAAGAACTTAAGGTGGGGAGTTATATGGGAGGCAGGTTTTAGGGGTCGATACAACATTGAGGGCTGAAGGGCCTGTACTGTGCTGTACTATTTTATGTTCTATGTTCTATGTTCACTTCTTCATCCAGGTCATTTATAAAACTCAGGAAGAGTAGGGGTCCCAGAACAGATCCCTGAGGCTTATCACTGGTCACCGACCTCCATGCAGAAAATGACCCGTCTACAACCACACCTTGCCTTCTATGGGCAAGCCAGTTCTGGATCCATAAAGCAATGTCCCCTTGGATCCCATGCCTCCTTACTTTCTCAGTAACCTTTGCATGGTGTACCTTATCAAATGCCTTGCTGAAATCCACATACACTACATCTACTGCTTTACCATCATCAATGTGTTTAGTCACATCCTCTGTAAACATCTTTGTCAGCAGTGACATATTGATCAGAATGGCCCATTTCTGTGTTGTATAAGTCCATAACTCTGTGACCACCCCCCGTACCCCAGCCATTTTTTCTTCAGGCCTGCTTCCAACCCATGGTTCAGCCCAAGCCAATTGGTTATAACTGTGGGCAGTCCCATTCTGTCCCGGATCAGTCTGGTACTGACGTGGTATCCCCTGGGTCTGGCTCTTTTCTGACCTTCAGTTGTTTACTGCCCACAGGTGTAAATGCAAGTACAGTCCTGATCCAATCACCAGGAGTTGTGAAGGTGTGTGAAGGTGGAACGGTGCAGATACAGTGTGTCCTGGAGAGTGACAATGTGGAATACACTGTGGATAAATACACTGTACACTGGTACAACTCACGCAACAAACTGACAGCTGAAGAATCAGTATTTCATCTTACCGATACTGGCAAAGTTTACAGGTCAGATGGCTTCTCCGATCGATTTCAGCTTTCCAGGAATATCGCCACTAACAGCTACTCACTGACCATCAGCAACGTGATGGTCAATGACTCTAAATTTTACATCTGTGGCATTTGGGGGACGATCTTTGGAAAGGGAACCCAGCTGAATGTGACCAGTGAGTACCTGAAACGTCGACTGTACCTCTTCCTAGAGATGCTGCCTGGCCTGCTGTGTTCAACAGCAACTTTGATGTGTGTTGCTTGAATTTCCAGCATCTGCAGAATTCCTCGTGTTTGAGTACTTCATGTTGGTTCTGTTTTCCAATCACCTCCCTGTATCAATGAGTAACGATGATACTGTATGTTCAGTTTCACAGAAACAGCTGTTATTACAAGTTTATAAAGAGCGGCCAAATCTTAATGTGGATAAAGATTCACTGCCTGCCGAGCTGAGGGGTACTTAGGGATGGAGAATAAATATCAGCATGCCCAGTGACAACATCCCGTGAATGGAGAAATGCAAAGAAATTACAGAACGTTCAGGAACAGCCCAATAATCCACCATCTTCCCTTGGTTCTTCACCTGGTTCACCAGGTGAAGTTTGTCACCCTTCCCGTCCACTCACCCAGATCTCCGGTTCCTGAGCTCCCTTTCAGTTTCCCCCACACCCTGACAATCTGACCAGATTAATGACATTGAAACATCTTTTACGTTTATGTAAACACCTTTCTTTGAAATGTGATTCAAAAGCGAGTTTGAGCATGAAGAGAGAAAATGAGTGAGGTACGGAGATCAGGTAGATGGGACGAGGCAGAAAACAAGAGCTAGATGGACCGAAGGACCTGTTCCTGTGCTGTAGTGGCCTATGACTCTGGAAGATTGATTTCAACATTTCAGAGAAATTTAGATGGATACATGGATGGGAGGGCTATGGTCTAGATGCAGGTTGATGGGACTAGGCAGATTAATAGTTGAACACAGACAAGATGGGCCAAATGGCCTGTTTTGTGCTGAAATATTCCATGACTCTATAACTCACCACCATCTGTGTGAAACAGTTCCCCACAGGTCCTTTTTAAATCTTATCCCTCTCACACTAAACCTATCCCCCTGAGTATTAGGTCCCCTCACCCTGGGGAAAGGACTGTGCCGTCCACCTTATCTTTGCCTCTCAAAATTGTAAACACTTCTATCAGGTCACCCTCTCTTTTTCCAACATTCCAAGCAATAAAGATCTAGTCTGGCCACCCTCTCTCCATAAGTGACTCTTAGGGTTGTATATGGTGTCATATATATACTTAGATAATAAAAGTACTTTGATACCTTAGACTCTTGAGTCCTGACAATATCCTGGTAAATCTGCTATGTGCTATATCCTCTAAGTGCGGCCTCACCAACCACTTGTGCAACTGCAACATAATGTCTCAACTCGTACACTCAGATTTCAAAATAAATTTATTATCAAAGTACATATATGTCACCATGTACAGCTCTGAGATTCATTTTCTTGAAGGCATTCACAGAAGAACAAAGAAATACAATAGAATCAATGAAAAACTATACACAAACAGAAAAAAAACATAATAATGAAGAAATAAATGCAGTCGATTCCTGTTAATTGGGACATCAGACAATTGGGACAGCCACTTAATTGGGACAACTCTTAAAGAATAAAATCTAATTGACAAAATAGCCAAGATTCCCTTCATCTATTTGGGACAGTATGCCACTTACTTGCGACTGTTATTGAATGGTTTCTAACTGGCATCAGTGCTTGTACAGCTGTTAAACAGCACATTGTTCTTTGAGAGATTAGTTTTAAAATGGCATCGGTTGTGCGTATACATTCGACAAGCAGTGATTTTTATCATTGATAGTTGGCAAGAAATAAACTGTAAGAAAATTCAGAAAAGTTTTGCTCACTGTGGTTTCAATCATTCAGGTTTAGAGGTGTCAGAAAAGGTCAGGAGTGAAAATTACGCAATTTTACTACTTCAACAAGTTATGACCTATGACAAATTTGAAGGTATCAACAATCATCTTGAATATTACAATGAGTATGAGGATTTGGAGGATGCACTCATCAAAAGCATTGTATGAAGGCAGTCCATTATCTACAGTAGGTGTCTGTGCTGATTAAATTCATTTACAGTCAATCAAAAGAACAGCGTACACTGGATGAATTCCTACGTCAATAACTATTAGGAACTAGTGCACCGGTTTATAATACTGTAGTAGCATTGGTAGTGTTATAACTTGTTCAGCATTTCATTTAGATACCTCATTTGTTACTTAGTTAAACAGTGGTTTGTTGTTTTTTGTACCTTTTTAACCGTTTCCTTGAAACTTCAGCTAATTGGGGCAGCCACTGAATTGAGCCAAAATGTACTGATCTTGATGTGCCTCAATTAACCAGAATTTACTGTAAATAAGAAATATTGTGAGTATGAGTTGTAGAGTCCTTGAAGGTGAGTTCACAGTTGTAGAATCAGTTCAGATTTACATAGAAACATAGAAAATAGGTGCAGGAGTAGGCCATTCGGCCCTTCGAGCCTGCACCGCCATTTATTATGATCATGGCTGATCATCCAACTCAGAACCCCGCCCCAGCCTTCCCTCCACACCCCCCGACCCCCGTAGCCACAAGGGCCATATCTAACTCCCTCTTAAATATAGCCAATGAACTGGCCTCAACTGTTTCCTGTGGCAGAGAATTCCACAGATTCACCACTTTCTGTGTGAAGAAGTTTTTCCTAACCTCGGTCCTAAAAGGCTTCCCCTCTATCCTCAAACCGTGGCCCCTCATTCTGGACTTCCCCAACATCGGGAACAATCTTCCTGCATCTAGCCTGTCCAATCCCTTTAGGATCTTATACGTTTCAATCAGATCCCCCCTCAATCTTCTAAATTCCAACGAGTACAAGCCCAGTTCATCCAGTCTTTCTTCATATGAAAGTCCTGCCATCCCAGGAATCAATCTGGTGAACCTTCTTTGTACTCCCTCTATGGCAAGGATGTCTTTCCTCAGATTAGGGGACCAAAACTGCACACAATACTCCAGGTATTTAAGGTGAGTGAAGTTATCTACACTAGTTCAGGGGATATAACTGACCCTGAACCTGGTGGTGTGTGTAGCAAGGCTCCTGTACCCACTTCCCAATGTCATCAGCAATGGACTTGATGGTGGAGGTTCTTAATGATGGATCCTGCTTTCTTGTGGCAGTGTTCCCTGTAAATGTGCTCAAAGTTGGGGAAGGTTTCTCCCATGATGGACTGGGCTGTATCCATTATTTCTTGTGGGCTTTCCTTTCTTGAACTTTGTTCTTTCAATACCAGTTTATGATGCAACCAGTCAGGATACTCCCCATTATCTATAAGAGTTGTTCAGATGACATACTGAATCTGCACAAACACCTAAGAAATAAATGTGCTGTTGTGCCTTCTATGCAAAATGTATGTACTTACATGCTAGACCGAGGACGGATCCTCTGAAACATTAACGCAAAGGAATTTAACATTTCTGACACTCTCCACCTCTGAGTCCCTAACAACAACAGTGATGTCATCAGCAAACTTTATCGATGCATAACGGAAAGAATATTATCCACCTCGACGTCTTAGTTACACTGTTTGAGATGAGGACCCCTAACAACAACTCAATCCAACCACCACTCAAGCTGGGTTTAAATTGATGATCTTCTCCCTTACAGGTGCAGACGTTCCTGTCCTTATCCAGTCCCTGAGCATACAGCGTGTCACTGAGGGTCACACGGCGTGGTTATGGTGTACCATGAGCAAAACCAGGCTGGAAGACACTGATGTCCACTGGTATCGGAAACTACCTGGGCAGGACATGGGGTGGATTTTAACACACAGGGCAGGAGGCAGATCAGAGAGGGGACAGGGTTTCACTAGGAAGGTCCTACCCTACAGAGACACGTCCAACAACAGCTTCGCCCTGGTGCTCACAGACGTGGTGCACAGTGACTCTGGCGTCTATTACTGCAGAGTGTGGGGAGACATCGACGGGAACGGCACCCAGCTCATCGTAACCAGTGAGTACAAGTTCTATTTATTCAGCAGTGTGATCCTGAATGGATTTATTAGATATAGTAAGCAAGACGATGAGTGGGAAAAGTCACGTTTCATCAACTTGATTGACTTTCTGAGGAGGTGATGAAGATAATGGAGGGTTGGGAATTGGATGTTCCTGCATTAAGAGAGACCAGCAGCTGTAAGGACAATGAAGTTGCTCAGAGAGAGCTGTGCAGGTGGACAAAAAGCTGTAAGCACCATGAAGTTACTGAGAGAGAGCTGTGCAGGAGGAGCAGAAACTGCAAGGACGACGATACGGTAGACTGAGAGAGCAAGGGTTCATCTTCATTGAATAAGATGTATGTCCATTGGTAGTGGGGCATAGAGCCTGGTGGGACATGGCTTTGAGTTTTTGTATCTTTTGACAAATGGGAAGAAGGGAGAAGATAGAGTGATTGGGGTGGGACATGGTCTAGATCAGCGTCAGAGAATGAACAACACCAGCTGGCAAATTTACCAAGGCAGTGTGGACGTACAAAAAGGAAATATGGGTGACAATGCATTTGAGTTTTTTGAGGTTGCACTAATCTGAAATGATGAGGGTCTTTCAGTGAGTATTGCACACTGGAGATTCAGAAACTCTTCAATAACTTCAGGGTAGGTGGGATTTGGGAAATTACATTGATCAGATTTGGGATTGGTCACTGGACAGAGACCAAGGAATGGGAAGAGTGGGTGATTGTCTGGAAGACTGTCAGTAGTGGCTGGGATCAGGGCTGGGCCCCAGCTCTAACAATCTGTATCAATGAGGGGACCAAGTGTATCCAAGCCTGTCGGGGATGCAGAGGTGCTGGCAATGTGATTGGTCAGGAGGATGCAGAGATAAACAAATATCAAACCCAGCAGGCAGGTACAACTGGTGATTCGGAAAGGAACCCTTGTCCATTATTGTGGGACAGATTTGAGTACAAGAGTAACGATGCCTTACCGGAATTATGGTCTCCAGTGAGACGGCAATGAGGAACAAGAAGTCTCTGAGGGTTGTGCTTTATTCAGTCACCCACTGGGTCAGTTGGTACAAGCAGGTGGAACAGTATCATTCCTTCAGGGATTGGGTAAATACTTGGAAAGGACTTTTCAGAGGACTCTGGGGAATGAGGAGACTGGGATTAGTGAGCACCTTTTTCAAAGAGCTGGCACAGAAGGATGGGCCGAATGGATTCCTTCTACATTGACAGTGAGCTTCCCAGATGTTTACCCACTGATGTGATTTCCTTTCCATTCCTCAAACAGAGATGTCCCGAGCCCCACCGTACCTGGCCTGGCTCATTCTGGCTGTCGTGCTGGGAGTTCTCGCTGTCACTGGAGGCATTTTCCTCATCAGACGCAGAGCGTTTAGAAACCACCCGTCCCGTACGTGTGACTAAATGGTTCATTCTGATCCGATTGTTGTGTGGAGTTATTAAAATGTGAAGGTCGGGGACTGATTGTGAAAGAGCCCGTCGTTGTGTTGTGACAGCAATGTGGGACTCATGGCTCAGAGACGGCTGTTACTGATAATTTATACTCTATTTCACAGACCCACCCACAGAAACTGATCACCGGAGCCCAGGGGCAGATTATGAAAATGTTTCCGTGGCCAGGGGTGTCCTGGTGAGTTCTGATGCTTTTCTCAGATGAGTAGAATTGTGTGGGGATCGCTCTAGTATGTTCTTGGCTTCTTACATCAGGGATATTCCCCAGTGACATTGTGGTTCATCGAATATTTCTGCAATGTCTGAATGATTTGCAAATGTATGTGGTGTAACTGTTCCTGGATATTGACCGCAGACCGTACAGCTGTACAGCACAGGAAAAGGTCCTTCTGCCCATCATGGCTGTGCCAACACCAATGCCACATGAAACTAATCCCGAGCAACACAGACAAAATGCTGGAGAAACTCCACAGATCAGGCAGCATCTATGGAATGAATGGAGCTTCGGACCAAAACCCTTCATCAGGCCTTGAAAAGATGGACACAGAAGCCAGAATGAGAAGATGGAGGAAGGGAGGGTGTACAAGGTAGAAAATGACAGGTGAAGCCAGGTGCATTTGGGAGGAGAATGATATATGAACCTGGGAAGTCATAGGTGGAAAAGGTAAAGGTATGAAGAAGAACTAATCTGATAAGAGTGGAGAGTAGACCATGGGATAAAGAAAAGGGGATGTGCACTTGAGGGTGCTGATAAGCGGATGAGAATGTAAGAAGGAAACCTGTGTGGGGAATGGAAGAAGAGGAAAGGGGAAGAGGGAGAAGTTACTGTAATATAGAGATATCAATGTTCATGCCATCAGGTTGGAAGTTACACAAATGGAATATGAGGTCCCCAAAGTGAGAGTGGCCTCATTGTTGCAGTAGATGGGGCTATGGATCAACATGTCAAAGTGAGAATCGGATTGGAATTTAAAGCTTAGCCATTAGCAGATTCTCCTTGTTGCATATGGAATGAAGGTGCTTGGTAAAGTGGTTCCCCAGTGTACCTGGGCCTCTCCATTGCAGAAGAGGCCACATCAGGATATATTGGAGAGATCCAACTAGATTGGGAGATCCAGTTGATGACCACAACATATTTGCAGGTGAAGTGTTGCCTCACCTGGAAGGTCTACTGGGGCCCTGAACAGAGGTGAGGTAGGAAGTTACTTGGCAGGTGTCAACTTTTTCCTTTCCATGGATGCTGCCTGAACTGGAGAGTTTGTCCAGCATTTTGTGTGTGTTACTCTGAATTCCAGCATCTGCAGAATTTTTTTGCTTATAGAATTAATCCCATCTCCCTGAGCATGATCCATATTCATCCATGTTCATCCATCTGCCTAAATGCCTCTTAAATGCTCCAGTCATGCCTGCTTCCAAGCACCACCCCTGGCAGTGTGTTCCAGACACCCACCACCCTCTGTGTGAAGATAACTTGCCCCACACATCTTCCTTAAACTGTCCCACTCTCACCTTAAAGCCAGTGTTGATGATGTTTAGACTGATGTAATGGTTCAATTGTGTTCTGTTGTAGGGTTCAGGAGGTCACCAGGTCGATTCAAACAACACCTACACGGTAAGGAAGGTCACCTCTGGAACATTGAAGCTTTTCCCACAGCATGAGCTGTCAAGCTGTTGTTCACACCATTTCTGTGTTCTCTACTAGGCTCTGCAACGTCCCACTCAGTCCATCTACGGTCATCTCCAAGGTACGTTGCAACATCTTTGGACAGGCCGGCTAAACCATATCAACTGCTGTGGAAGTGGTGAGACTGTGGAGAGGTCTGTAGACAGGAACAGCCAGTGAGCAATGAGCCCTGTGTGGTGATGGGTCAGCGGCAGCTCAGTCTGATCACCAATTGGACCAGGGTGTGAATTCACACCTTTTACTGAATCAGGTCGCTCAGCCATGCACACACATCCTCACAGTCCTGGTAAAGCTGAGTATCTAAAAGACCCAGTGATGTTCATCACCTCCATTGGTTTCAAGGCTGAGCAAGTGTTGTCCCTGATTTTTCCAGGGGGAGCTGTTATATAAGTTGCTGGAATTTGGAAGGTAATGATTGAGGCAAAACTCCCACTCACACTCCCCGTCCTCTTCTGGACCCATCAGTAATTCCTCACGATGATTTCAGGGAAAGGACATCCATCCCTGAGCAAGTTCACAGTGTCATCTGAACCAGATCTACTGGCGAGATGAGGCAGTGTTCAATGTTCTCAGCCATTTTCACAATTGGATTGCAGTGAAACCGTAGAAAAACTACAGCACAGAAACAGGCCTTTTGGCGTTTCTTGGCTGTGCCAAACCACTTTCTGCCTAGTCCCACTGACCTGCACACGGACCATATCCCTCCATACACCTCCCATCCATGTATCTGTCCAATTTATTCTTAAATGTTAAAAAAGAACCCGCATTTACCACCTCGTCTGGCAGCTCATTCCACACTCCACTCTCAGTTTAGACAGTGGAGGAGTTCAGCTTCAAGTTCAAGTTTCTTGTCACAGACGAACACACCCAGGGTATAATCACCATGAAGGTCAGCTCACTGCAGCAGCACAGTCCATTACAAACACGGGAAATCTAAATTAATGTAAAATTAACTTAACATAAATTATACATCAACAACAAAATAAACATCATGACATGAGCACAGGTTGAGAGAGAGAAATTAAAAGCAGCACAAGTCGTGTTAGAGTTGTTCAGGGGGGTTCAGGATCCTGATGGCAGTGGGAAGAAGTTGTTGTTGAACATCCACGTGAAGGTCCTGTACCTCCTGTGTGAAGGCAGCATTGAGTCGAGGGCACAGCTCGGATGGTGGGCTCTCTGATGATGAACACTGCCTTCCTGAAACATCGCTTTGTTTAGTTGCTCTTGATGTTTGGGGAAGTTATAGTTGTGATAAAACTAGCTGAATCTTTCATTCTCTGTAACTTCATGTCCCTGAACACTGAAGATTCCATACCAGAACGTGGTACAACTAGGTGTGATCATGCTAACCCCTTGTGTTCCTGTACACTGGAGATCCCACACCAGAACATGGTACAACTAGGTGTGATCACACTGATCCCCTTGTGTTCCTGTACACTGGAGATCCCACACCAGAACGTTGTACAACTAGGTGTGATCACGCTAACCCCTTGTGTTCCTGTACACTGGAGATCCCACACCAGAACATGGTACAACTAGGTGTGATCACACTGATCCCCTTGTGTTCCTGTACACTGGAGATCCCACATCAGAACATGGTACAACTAGGTGTGATCACACTGATCCCCTTGTGTTCCTGTGTACAGGGGATCCCACACCAGAACGTGGTACAACTAGGTGTGATCACGCTAACCCCTTGTGTTCCTGTGTACAGGGGATCCCACACCAGAACGTGGTACTACTAGGTGTGATCACGCTAACCCCGTGTGTTCCTGTACACTGGAGATCCCACACCAGAACATGGTACAACTGAGTGTGAATTCACTGAATGTTTGTCTATGTTAATGGAGTTCGTTCTGGTGGATGTAGAGAAACTACCTGTTCTGGTGGGGAATTCCAGAAAGTGGGGTTACAACGTCACTGGAGCCTAGAAACACTGGATGCTGTGGAGATGTGCAATCCTCTCGCAAAACAGGTGGGAATTCCCGGTCAGAGCCGAGTAGAATTTGCTAGTTGTGGAAAGTGAAGGTTGACTGGAGCTGAGGCACATCAGCCACCATCTGATTAAGTGACAGAATGGAATGGAGGGGCCGAGTGGTCTGTCTCCCCTTGGTACAGGCTGTTCATGACCCCAGGATTGGGTCCAGCATCGGGACGTTAGTGTTGTGATACTGATAGAGACTCCCACCCATGGGTGCTTCAGCCCTCAGCACCCTGCATCCAGCAGGAGCCCGACATAGTGGTCAGGACAACCCATGCTGACCAGATCATTATCTCTGGCCACAAATCTGTGCTCAGGGCCTGCAGAGGTGACTCAGCCCTGAGGCCCCAGATCTCTGTGAGTCAGAGACTTGGGGAAATGGCACAGACCAGCAGAGTTCAACTAACCCTGAGACACGGGTCCTGCATGGGCCAGAGACTCGAGGAAACCACTCAGACAGTGTCTACCACTGAGTTTAACTCTCCCATTCTTCACTGCGTTGTTTTTGTTTCAGCCGATAACAAACCACCGTCTCGCAGCTGAACCACAGTGGGAATCGGTCTGTGTGGGGGGAGGAACCCCGGATGGATTTCTGCACAGACACACTCATCAGACGTGGAAAAGTCTAAGGCCCAGACGTTCTACTCATTTGACCTGTGAGACAAGAATTTCCAGAGACAACATTTGGGATGTTTCTGTCAGGGAAAACTGACCCAAGTGGGATGTCGGGAAGGGGGCGGTGAAACGTGATTGGAGCAGCACGTTTGTTAGAACATAAAACAGTACAGCAGTGGACTGGCCATTCAGCCCACAATGCTGTGCTGGTCTTGGTGACAATTTGTACTAAATGTCTTCCTCCTGTGTATCATCCATATCCCTCCGTTCCCTTCAATGTCATTTCGAACATCGGACACAGAACGATACTGCACTGGAACAGACCCTTTGGACATGATGTGTCGAAATAATTAAAAAACACAATCAAATGTCCAGTGAAACTAATCATTTCTGCCCACACAATGTCTGTGGGCATCGAACTTTGCAGCTCCTCCCGTGGAGGGTCAGACAACCTGAGCCAATAGGCTGGTCCTGGACTTATTTCCATCTGGTATAGTTTGCATATTGTTGTTTGATTGTTTGTGGTTTTTGTATTTCTATATTTATGCTCTATTCTTGGTTGGTGCGGCTGTAACAAAACTCAATTTCCCTCGGGATCAATAACGTATGTCTGTGTCTATGTCTACATTCCTCCATTCCCTTCAATGTCATTTAGGATATAGGACAAAGAACAATACAGTGCTGGGAGGTGGGTATTAAGCAAGTGCTACAAGGGTCACACAGGTGACCTGCAGACTAGCGGATGCACCTTACACCCCCCGTGGTAGAGATGTATGTCCTCCCGGCCACCCGCCACTCTATTTCAGCCTCTCAATATTTGACAGATTTCAATCAGAACCCCCTTATTCTTCTGAACTCCAGTGAACGCAGGCCCAGAGCCATCAAACGCTCCTCATTCCTTAACCTTCTCATTACCTGGATCATTCTCGGCCTGAAACGTCGACTGTACCTCTTCCTAGAGATGCTGCCTGGCCTGCTGCGTTCACCAGCAACCTTGATGTCTGTTGCTTGAATTTCCAGCATCTGCAGAATTCCTCGTGCTTACCATATTCCAAGTGCAGTCTAACCTATGCTTCAAAACCTCAGCATTACATCATTGCTTTTATATTTTAGTTTTCTTGGAATGAAGGCTAACCTTTTTACCAAATGTTGTGACGCCCCTGTTGATGTCAGCTTGTCATAAAATTTGTTCTGAAAGGAACTGCAGACTCAGTGTGATTTCTTTCCACGTACACCGCCCCCCTCCTCCCCGATGTATACAACATGATTTTACACAGCTCCTCAGACCATCAATTACCTCAGACTCCTTTTCAAACCACCTCCTCCCCTCCCGTAACCAGCATAACCTCCTTTTTCAAGCACTCCCTCCCCAATCCACCAATCACCTCAGACTGCTTTCTCACCACTTCACTTCCTCTATTTGACTGTCTCACTTCCCCATTTTCAGACCCCATGCAGGGGTTCGACCTGAAATGTCAGCACTGCCTCTCCTCCCACAGATGCTGCTCGACCTGCTGAGTTCCTCCAGCAGCTTGTTTGTTGCTGTGGATTCCAGCATTGGCGTCTATTGTGCTTCTATAGAAGGAGATGCCTTTCTAGGGTTTGTATGGATCCTCAAAGGTACCGGTGACCCGTTTCCATCCGGGGGTCAGTGTGGACATGGTGGAGGATTACAAATACCTGGGGATACGAATTGACAATAAACTGGACTGGTCAAAGGACACTGAGGCTGTCTACAGGAAGGGTCAGAGCCGTCTCTATTTCCTGAGGAGACTGAGGTCCTTTAACATCTGCCGGACGATGCTGAGGATGTTCTACGAGTCTGTGGTGGCCAGTGCTATCATGTTTGCTGTTGTGTGCTGGGGCAGCAGGCTGAGGGTAGCAGACACCAACAAAATCAACAAACTCATTCGTAAGGCCAGTGATGTTGTGGGGATGGAACTGGACTCTCTGACGGTGGTGTCTGAAAAGAGGATGCTGTCTAAGTTGCATGCCATCTTGGTCAATGTCTCCCATCCACTACATAATGTACTGGGTGGGCACAGGAGTACATTCAGCCAGAGACTCATTCCACCGAGATGCAACACAGAGCGTCATAGGAAGTCATTCCTGCCTGTTGCCATCAAACTTTACAACTCCTCCCTTGGAGGGTCAGACACCCTGAGCCAATAGGCTGGTCCTGGACTTATTTCCTGGCATAATTTACATATTTACATATTACTATTTAACTATTTATGGTTTTATTACTATTTATTATTTATGGTGCAACTGTAACAAAAACCAATTTCCCCCGGGATCAATAAAATATGACTATGACTATGACTAAATCTATTGAGAATTACTTTTCAACACTAGGTGGGTTACACTAAAGCCACAGCATCTCTTTTTCTTATGCTAAGAGCCTCTGCTTTACATTTGCTCTATTGGCTGTCGCTGAGTTTCAAGGCAGTACAGGGTTACAGACAGGAATCTTAGCAGCGTGGAGGAACAGGGAGATTATTGGGTTTTTAACCATAGATCCTGCAAAGTCTCCACATAATTTGATAGGGTTGCAACGAAAGTGTTTGACGTGTTGGCCTTCATAAGTTGGGAGATTAACTTCAAAATCTGTAAGGTAATGTTGCACTTCTGTAAAAACCCTGGTTAGATCACACTTGGAATATTGTGTTTAGTTTTCAGTGCCTCATTTCTGTAAGGATGTTGAGGCTTTCGAGAGGGTGTAGAGGAGATTTAGAATAGAATGGAATTGATTTAAATTTTACATCCATCCTACAACACGAGGGAGTAAAATTTTTTGCGTTATGACTCCGTCACAATGTACAGACATGTGAATTTAAGAGTCTAATGGCTTGTAGAAAGAAGCTGTCCCATAGCCAGTTGGTCCTGGCTTTGATGCTGCGGTACTGTTTATCAGACAGAAGCAACTAAAACAGCTTATGGTTGGAGTGACTGGTGTCCTCGATGACCTTCCAGGCCTTCTTTCTGCACCTGCTGCTATAAGTGTCCTCAAGGAAGGGAAGTTCACATCCACAGATGTGCTGGGCTGTCTCTGCAGTGCCCGGTGATCAACGTTGGCACAGTTCCCATACCAGCCAGTGATACAGCCAGTCAGTATGCTCTCATTGGTGCCCCTGTAGAAGGTCTTAAGGATTTCAGGGCCCACGCCAATCTTCTTCATTCACCTGAAGTTGAAGAGACGCTGTTATGCTTTTTTTGCCGAACAGTCGGTGTGTACAGTCCAAGTGAGATCTTCGGTGATGTGTATACTGAGGAACTTGAAACTACTCAATCCCTCAACTGCAGACCCATTGACGTTGATCGGGCCGAGCCTGTCTCGTTTCCTCCTGTAAACCACGATCAGCTCTTTTGGTTTTTGGACATTGAGAGAGAGAGGTTGCTATCCTGCCACCACTGTTTCAGGGGGTCAACCTCTCCTCTGTAGGCTGACTCATCACCACTAGAAATAAAGCCGATCAGTGTTGTGTCATCTGCAAATTTGATCAGCAGATTGGAGCTGTGTGTGGCAGAGTTGTGGGTGTAAAGGGAGTAGAGGAGGGGACTCAGAGCACATCCCTGGGGGCACCCAAGTTGAGGGTCAGAGGTGAGGGAGCCCATCTACCACCTATGAGCGATCTGATAGGAAATCTAGCATCCAGCTGCACAAGGTGGGGTGCAGGCCGAGGTCTCTGAGCTTCCTGTCAAGTCCGTAAAGAATTATAATGTTGAATGCTGAACTGTCGTCCAGGAACAGCATTCTAACGTATGTATCCCTCTCTCCAGGTGAGTGAGGACAGTGTGTCGTGCTGTGGCTATGGCATCATCGGTAGACTGGTTTCTTTGGTAGTTGAATTGTAGGGGGTTCAATGTGGGTGGTAGCACGCTGCAGATGTAGTCTTTAACCAGTCTCTCAACGCATTTGCTTATAATTGACGTGAGTCTAATCATTCAGGCCTGCTGTCTTGGTTTTCTTAGGTACAGGGACAATGATGGACGATTTAAACAGGAGAGCACACACACTGGGAGAAGGAGAGATTAACAATGTCCATAAACACACCAGCCAGCTGTTCTGCACACACTTTGAGGACACGCCCTGGGATGCAGTCTGACCCCATTCTCTTGTGGCTTTTGGCACACTGAAACGTTCTACATACCTCTGCCTTGGAGATGACCAAGAAGCAGGTTTCGTCGTCAGTTCTCCTTGGGGGTTCAGTCCTATCAACCTTGAATCGAGCATAAAAAATACTTAGCAAGACATCCATGTTGGCTGTACTGTTGTGTCTCTTCTTGAAGGCTGCAATGGTGTGCAGTCCTTGCCATACGCTGCGTGTGTCATTGTCACAGAGTTGTGACCGGATTTTGTCCCTGTAAAGAGCATGTCTTATGTTGAGTGAGCTACGGTATTTTCTTTGGAGTGAGGGAGGATGAGAGATGGATTAATAGAGGTGTTCAAGATGGCAAGTGTCGTAGATCGAGTGGATAGCCAGAGACTTTCCCGGGGTGAAAGTGGCTAATATAAACAAGCTGAATCTTAAGGCGATCAGTGAAAGTATCGGGGGTTCGTCAGAGGTCAGCTATTTTACGTGAAGTGGTAGGTGTGTGGAATGTTCTGCCAGGGGTGGCGGTAGAGACAGATACATTAGATATATTTGAGAAACTTTTAAATAGGACCATGAATGATCGGAAAAGGAGAACTATATAGGAGAAAAGGGTTGGATTAATCCTAGAGTAGGGTAAAAGGCTGGCACAATATCAAGGACCTGTACTGTGCTGTACAGACACACTGTGTATGTTCTATGAACGCATTTCTATGCTCTGTCACAGTGTGTGGAGTCATGGTCGTTCTCAGGAAGTAACGACAATTCCACTCACTGTGAGAAACCGCTTGTAGCAGCAGCTAACCTCACTCCTGTAACTGCACAGCGGCAGCTGTGGACGTCCGGGTCAGTTAGAAACCAACCGTATTTACTGTCATGTGGACAAATACACTGAGATACAAGGCCAACGAAAAACCTGCTTGCTGTGGTATCACAGGGATATTAGGACACAAAATGCACCATTACAGAATTGCAGAACAAACCACAAACAAGACAGGAGTGTAAAAGGAAAGACATATTCAGGGCCAGCTACAAGAGTTGGTCCGTAGTGTTGGGTTGCTGAGGGAGGGTAATGGTTGTGCAGGTCGGTTCAAGAACCTGATCGAGACTGATCCTGGTTGCGTGTGACTTCAGGCACATGAGGGTTAGGTTACCTCTCTTTGTTGGTAGCTGTGAGACGAGGGCATGTTCCGGATCGGATAGATGCCGTCCTCCTCCGGCAACATTTGCGGTAGCTGCTGTCGGTGGCGGGGAGAGCGGCGTCCTCTTCGCGACTCTCCTGACCCGGACCGAATATCCGGGCGTTAGGTTTCCACGATCAAGGCTCGCTGGGGCACCGGCGGCGGACCGGTTTTAGCGGTAGGCGCATTTCCGGTGAGCAGTTTCCATGGCGGCAGGCGGGTGATCCGCGTCCTTGTGGTGAGAGGAGCGAGAGGGGTGGGGGTAAGGAAAGGGTTAAGCTGACGGGAGCGACGGAGAGTTGAGGAGAGGATGTTAAGTATGTGAGAAGAGAACTTTGGGGAGGCTTTTCCAGGGCGGACCCGTCAAAGCTTCATCCTTCTGCTGCTGAGGAAGGTGGTGGGTGTCAGACCATGGCAGTCCCCACCTTGTCCCAAGCACTGTGGCAGAAATTTTCACTTCCATTACCCTTTAGTGTAGACTGTCCTGTTAAGTCACGACAGTGGGAGTTCGTACCGTTTGTTCATCCTGTGGTTGGGGCTGGGCCTCTCTGCAGCCCTGGGGTTGTCCCAATTCCTGCGATCCTCAGTGGGAGGTCCACTGCTCGGGATGTCTTTGATCGGTAACTGGGTACGGTATCCTCTGCCTGCACTGTCAGGCCCTCTTCCTTTATCAACCGGTTGGTGGAAAGACTGGGCGCACAAGAATCTGACCCACTGGAGCGAAGTCGAGTTGATTGTCTTGTGCCCGCGTCGATGTATGCACAGGTGGAACAGAAAACCTCCCAACAGCGGTGTCACAGGCACAGAGCATCAGAGACACAATATTCACATGAAACATGAATATAAATTATACACGGTATTACAAGAAACAGTACGGTCAGAACACATTATAAACACAAGAGATTTTGCAGATGCTGGAAACACACAAAATAGTTCGTGTTGCTTGCTTTTTTTTTATTAACCCAAGAATAAACGGAAAAAAAAAAGGCGCGCCACCGTCGCGTAGCGGTGATCACGACCTGATCACAGTTTGGGTCGTCCCTAATCTGGGAGTTCAATTCCAGCGCCATTCTGTAAAGAACCTCTACGTCCTCCCCATGGAATGTGTGGGTTTCCCCAGGTGTTGCCGTTTCCTCCCTCAATCCAAAGAGGGTTAATTGTTTTTTTGTAAATTGTCCCATGATTAGGTTAGGGTAAATATTATCTGTCGGGGGTTGCCGGGGCAGCTCAAAGGACTCGAAGGGCCTTCTACGTTCAGTATCACTAAATAAGTAAGATGAAATAAAATAAAAATGCTTTTTTTTGGGGGGGGGAGTCTTTGGCTGCCCATTCTGTCTATACTTTTATAATCTTGTACATCTCTATCAAGTTGCTTCTCATCCTTCAGAGTTTAAAGCAGAAGGCCCTGTTTCTGTGCTGTAGTGCTCACTAAAGATTGGCTTTATTTGTCACAGGTACATCAAAACAAGGGAACATACTGCTTCAGAAAAGGGAGGAGTAGAAAAAGGCAGAATCGGATCGCGGAGGCGTAACTGAGCTCTGACCAGCAACCAGTCCACGTTTGGGATTGATTAGCGAGGGCAAATTAATGGAAGGCAGGGGCAAGCACAACAGCCGTCGTCCGAGAAGACGGAGTTAGAGTGGTGATCTTGAGGCTTCATTCAGGGAAAGCAAAACAAAGAAAAGTTCGAGGTAAAGTTTTTTTTTTCCTTCCCTTTTTTGTATCTGCTCAGTTAGGACAGTTGAGATGCCAGGCAGGATAGCTGAATGTTCCTCTTGCAGGATGTGGGAAGGCAGGGAGACCATCCATGGCCCTGATGACTTCAACTGCAAGAATTTCATCCAGCTGCAGCTTCTAACAGTCCGTGTTTAGTCATATAGTCATAGTCATACTTTATTGATCCCGGGAGAAATTAGTTTTCGCTACAGTTGCACCATAAATAATTAAATAGTAATAAAACCATAAATAATTAAATAGTAATATGTAAATTATGCCAGGAAATAAGTCCAGGACCAGCCTATTGGCTCAGGGTGTTTTGACCCTCCAAGGGAGGAGTTGTAAAGTTTGATGGCCACAGGCAGGAATGACTTCCTATGACGCTCTGTGCTGCATCGCGGTGGAATGAGTCTCTGGCTGAATGTACTCCTGTGCCCAACCAGTACATTATGTAGTGGATGGGAGACATTGTCCAAGAAGGCATGCAACTTGGCTGGTCTGCAATACAGCCCCATTAACATGGTCATACCTTTCTTATTCTTCAGTTCCACACTTAAGGCATCCTCTTTTCAGACACCACCGTCAGAGAGTACAATTCCATCCCCACAACATCACTGGTTTAGGAGTTGGAGCTGGAACTGGATGAACTCGGGATCATTCAGGAGGCTGAGAGATAGAACACAGAGAGGTAGTTACACCCAAGGCCAGAGCTAAGAAGATTTTACAAATTAACAGGTGGCTGAGGAGTTAGTGTAGGAGGGAGGGAGTAAGATTTTTGGATCATTCGGCTCTCCTCCAGGAAAGATGACACCTGTACAGGAGGACGGTTTGCACCAAAACTGGAGTGGGGGAAGTGTCCTAGTGGGAAGATTTGTTACTGCTGCACAGTGGGGTTTAAACTAGAGCATCAGAGGGATGGGAACCAGAGTGCCAGAACAGGCAGTGGGGAGCTTGTGGAAGTCAGGAATCCAGTGGTTGAGTGTGGTGTGACCAGTGTCCTCAGCTGCGTGCATTTCAATGCAAGAACTATTGTATGAAAGTCCGATGAACTCGGCGTGGACCAACACCTGGAATTATGCCGTTGTAGCCATAGTGAGATTTGGTTGCAGGAGGGGCAGGACTGGCAGCACACTATTCCGGGGTTCTGTTGTTTTAAACATGACAGAGCAGGAAAGATTAAAGAAGGAGGGCTGGCGTTACTGGTCAGGGATTCTGCCAGGGCAGTGTTCTGTCAGGACAGACTGGGGAACTCGTCAACTAGTGGGGCATTATGGGTGGAACTGAAGAGTAAGAAAGGTATGACCACGTTAATGGGGCTGTATTGCAGACCAGCCAACAGTCCTCAGAATTTAGAAGAACAAATTTGTAGAGATTGCAGACAGTTGCAACAAACATAAGGTTGTTATAGTAGGTGATTTTAACTTCCCACATATTGACTGGGACTCCCACAATGTAAAAGGAGTAGATGGGATAGAGTTTGTCTACTGTTGTTACATACCCCGTAACTGGGTTGCCAAACCAGCAGAAATGGACCACTTAGTTGGAGTCTGGTTAACAGAAACTAATAAAGTTTTATTAAAGAAATAAGTAACACAGTACTCTAATTGTAAGGATATAAATGCAACAGGTTAGCAATGATAAAACACACATGTACACAGAACTAGGGTAATAGGAATCAATCAAGCTCTATCGCAGTCTAGGGGTAAAATGATCAGTCTCAAGTGACGCAGAGTTCAGTTCAGCTTAGTACAGTTCGCAGTAATCGCTGTTGTGCCGTTGGAGAGAGAGAGAATGCAAATTTTGATTCAGACAGACCTTTGATGTTCTTCGCAGTTAGCTTTCGGGCGAACCCTTTTATGTCTTCTGTGGTCACCGACTGTGACCCCTCCATTCCAGATACGACCGTTCTTCCGCGGTGAACCCAGCACCCAGGCAAGGGCGGACACACACACCAGGTTCCCGCCGATCGTCCCTTTTCACCCTGACAGTCTATGGTCGGTTCCCTCGGACCAGACCTCCAACTCTCATCAACTTGTGGGGGCACACTGCTCTTCCAGGGTCTCGTTATCTCGTGATCTCGTGGTGTGTCGGGCGTTAGCGCACCTGTTCTTTTTATCCCCCTGCTGGGGTATCGCCTGTCCATCAAACTTCAAACAGTTCAGGTTCAAAGCAATCGGTCTGTCAATATCTGAAATGTGTTTCTTTCTCGTTAATCTCTCTCTTCTCTCATTAGCATTTTGAATGTTTCTCCATTGTCTCTCTTATCCCTCTCATCAGCATCAATCTTCTGATAACTTGGTTTGTCATCACACTGTGTTCAGGACGTTTTTCTTTACCAGTACATAGAAGTCCCAAACAGAGGGTGTGCAATACTGGATCTGGTATTAGGGAATAAGACAGAACTTTGTGTAGGGTAACACTGTATCCAGTGACCACAATGCCATTAGTTTCAAAGTAAATATGCAAAAACATAGGTCTGGTCCGTGGGTTGAGATTCTAAATCGGGGAAAGGTGAATTTTGATGGCATCAGATATGATCTGCCAAGCGAGGTTTGAGACGGGCTGTTTTCTGCAAAGATCTAAGTTCAAAAGTTCAAAGTTCATTTATCTGTGTGCTTTACCTGCATATTTCTGAAGTCCATAATGATCGCTTTTGTGTTGTCCACTTTGAGACTCAGGCTGTTGTCCTCTCACCACTTGACAAGCCTTTCTACCTTCCCTCTCTATGCTGACTCACCATTGTTGCCGATGAGACCAACCATTGTTGTCCCATCAGCAATCTCCATGGTGTGGGTTGAACTGGATCTGGCGGTGCAGTCATGAGCGTGAACAGCAAAGGACTGGGGGGGGCGCGGGGAGGGGGTGGGGGGTCACCAGTGCTCAACATGATGCAACTTGAGATGTTGCTGCCAACTCAAACTGACCAGAGTCAATCCATTAAGTAGTCCAAGATCCAGTTACAGAGGTAGGTATTGAGTCCCAACAAGGACAATTTATCCATCAGCTTCTGAGGGATAATTGTTAAAAGTCAGGCTGAAGTCAAAAAACGTCCCAGCGTATGAGGGAAGGTTTTCCAGGAGGGACAGGTTTTATGTTAGCTGTGTGACTGACTGTATCTGAAACTTTCTGACAGGTGACGATGCAGGCAGTGGGCCGGCACTCTAACGCGTTATTGCAGCTCACACTGGCCGTAGTCAAGCCTGATGCTGTGGCACACCCGCTCATTCTACAGGTAAGCCACTGGCTTCATACCACTGGGCTGGAGGCGGGCTGCCGTCACTTCACCACCCTCACTCTCTCACCTCCAAAACACCAGAATTTCTGCAGATGCAACAACCACAATGTGATGGAGGAACTCAGCAGGTCAGGCAACATCCACGGGGAGGAATAAACAGTTGATGTTTCAGGCTGACACCCTTCATCAGTTTCTTGGCCCAATACATTGACTGTTTAAAGATTTGTTCTATTTATCAAATGTACATCAAAACAAGCAGTGAAATGCGTCATTTGCATCAAGTGAAATAGAATCAGTGAGGATTGTGCTGGGTCCCTGCGTGTCACACTTCCATAAGGCATAGGAGCAGACTAGACCTGTCAGCTCATTGAGTCTGCTTTGCCCTGCTATTCCATCAGGGCTGATTTATTAGTCCCACCAGCCCCATTCTTCTGTCTGCTCTACATAACCCTGACTAATCCAGAACCTTTCAACTTCCACGTTACGTATACCCAATGACCTGGCCTACGTAGCCACTGTGGCAATGAATTCACCACCCTCTGTCTAAAGAAATTCCTCCTCATCTCTGTTCTAAAGGGACATCCTTCGAGTCTGAGGCTGTGCCCTCTAGTCCTGTAATGCCCCACTAGAAGAAACATCCTCTCCATGTCCACTCTGTCTAGGCCGATCTAGGTTTCTGGCACCACCATAGCATGCCGACAACGAGTTAACCCTAATCCGTGCATTTTTGGAATGTGGGAGGAGACCGGAACACCCACACGGCCATGGGCAGAACGTACAAGCTCCTTCCCGACAGAGGTGGGAATTGAAGCGTAATTGGTGATCGCCATCACTGCACTACCATACTGCCCACTTTAACTGGTTATAGGTACAGGGACATAGGTGCTGCCTGACCTGCGGAGTTTCTCCACAGTTTTGTGTGTGCTACTCACACATCCAAGCAACTGGTCTGCTGTTCGGGGAAGGGAAGGAGGGAAGAACTGTTGTATTGTTGCTGAGATACTGGATAGGCAGCCA
Organism: Mobula hypostoma; assembly: GCF_963921235.1. Classification (NCBI taxonomy): domain Eukaryota; kingdom Metazoa; phylum Chordata; class Chondrichthyes; order Myliobatiformes; family Myliobatidae; genus Mobula; species Mobula hypostoma. Next base: position 3,735,403 of record NC_086104.1, read on the forward strand.
GAGTTCCGGGCGACTGTCTGGAGATAGTGGTTCAAATCCCAGCATGGCGGCAGTAATTTAAATTCAGGCAATTAAGCAAATTAGCAAACGGGAGAACTCCCGTCTTGATGAGAGAAACCAGGAGGTTACTGACTTTTCGATAATGGCAACCTGGTTGACTAATGTCCTCCAAGGAAGAAATGTGCCTTCCATGCCCTGTCTGAGTCCAGAACCTTAAATGTCACCTCATTGCAAAAATACTCACTTGCCAGTGACATCTCTATCCTGTGGACAAGTAAATTTGAAAGAAAAGCTATTGCTGCAGCAAGGAACAGGGATATTTTGTCCCTTGGAGCCCATACTGGCTCTCTGCAGTCAGACTCTTTATCAGTCACATTGCCTGTAGCCTTCTATGTTTTTCTATTTCATGTATCCCTCTGTCACCATAGAGTCATCGAGCACTACACTGCAAAAACAGCCCCTTTGGCCCATCTAGTCTGTGCCAAACTATTATACTGCTTCATCCTATTGACCTGCACCTGGACCATAGCCCTCCATACCTTTCCCATCCATGCACCCATCCAAACTTCTCTTAACTATTGAATTCAAAACTCACATCCACTATCAGCTCGTTCTACACTCTGTGAACAATTCCCCCTCATGTTCCCTCTTAACCTCTAGTTCTAGTCTCATCCAACCTCAGTGGAAAAAGCCAGCTTGCATTTATCCCCCCCACTTAATTTTGTATAGTCTATCAAATCTCACCTCATTCTCCTATGCTCCAGCGAATAATATCGTAACCTATTCAACCTTTCCCTGAACTCAGATCCTCACATCCCGGGAAAATTCTTGTAAACTTTGTCTGCACACTTTCAATTTTATTGATGAAAATGTACCTATCTTAGGCTCCCTTAAATGTCCCTAATGCAACTGCTTCAACCACCACACCGGGCAGCGCATAACCCGGTCTAACCAGTCTGTCCCTATAACTAAAGTCCAACAATTCGGGCAACATTTTTGTGTGAGGGTCTGTGAATCAGATTCCCCTGCCCTTGTACAAAGTGAGGTCCGCTCGGTTTGGAACACGGTCCGTAACCCTGAGTGGTATGTCCATGGGCTCAGAAAGTTCAATGTACACCATATTCAACAGCCACAAAACAGAGAAGCCCGATCGAACCCATTACAAACAAGAATGTGCAGGGAAACCAAACAAATTGTGCAAACAATAAAAGTAAGCAGATAACATTCAGAACTGAAGTTCACAAAAGTGAATCCACAGGCATGAAGTTGGTCACCACTGCAGCTGCTCCAGGAACCCATTAGTTGCAGACCACACCCTCAGTTCAGCTCAGAGAAGAGAAAACTCAAGGAGCAGCAAGGTGTACACTGGCCAATCCCCCTCCACCATCCCTGACACCCTGATCGTTTCAATCTGGCCCAGCGCTTAAATCAGCCGAATTTCAGGCCGTTCCTCACCCTGCCACTTTTATACGCTCTGCGTCCCAGGCCCCAACGCCTCAATTCAGCCCCTATTTGACCTTTCCATTGGGCCCCACTGCCTCGATTCAGCCCCTACCCGACATTTCCAATCTGGTCCCACTGCCTCGATTCAGCTCCTAGCCAACCTTTCCAATGGGGCCCACCTCCTCCATTGAGCTCATGCCCGACCTTTCCAATGGGTCCTACTGCTTCAACTCAGCCCATACTTGACCTTTCCAATGGGCCCAGTGTCTCGACCCTCACTACTGCAGTGGTTATGTCTCCATCGTGTCTAACACTGATTGCCATTCACAGGCTGTCCATCAGAGGATTCTGGACAACGGCTTCATCATTGTGATGCACAAATACTTAAAATGGAGTCAGGAGGAGTCCCGAAGGTTTTACGCAGAACATTCAGGTATGGGTCCATCTTACTGGTGTGAACAAACAACCTGTAACTTTACAGAATCATAGAGCACTAGAGCGGAGAAACAGATCCCTCGGCCCTTTAGCCTATGCCTAACTATTCTTCTCCCTCGTCCCATCAGGCTAATGATGTAATTGGTTTAATATTGTCATGTATATGCAGGTACTTTTGCATGCCATCCTGACAGATTGTTCCATGCACAAAGTAGTACAAAGATAAACAATGCCAAATATAATGTTACAGTTACAGAGAAAGTGCAGGTAGATAATAAAGTACAAGATTATAACCAGGCAGATTGTGAAATCAACAGTCTATCTTCATGTAGTAGGAGACTGTTCAATAGTCTTATAAGTGGGATGGAAACTGCCCTTCAGGCCAATGGTACACACATAGAAACATAGAAAACCTAGAGCACGATACAGGCCCTTTGGCCCACAAAGCTGTTCCAAACATGTCCTTACCTTAAAAATTACCTAGAGTTACCCATAGCCCTATATTTTTCTAAGCTTCAGGTACCTATCCAGGAGTCTCTTAAAAGACCCTGTTGTATCCACCTCCACCACTGTCGCCGGCAGCCCATTCCACACACTCACCAATCTCCGCATAAAAAAAAACTTACCCCTGACATCTCTTCTGTACCAATTTCTAAGCACCGTAAAACCGTGCCTTCTTGTACTAGCCATTTCAGCCCTGGGAAACAGTCTCTTAACTATCCGCATGATCAATGGCTCTCATCATCTTATATACCTCTATCAGGTCACCTCTCATCCTCCGTCGCTCCAAGGAGAAAAGGCCGAGTTCACTCAACCTATTCTCATAAGACATGCTCCCCAATCCAAGCAAAACCCTTGTAAGTCCCCTCTGCACTGTTTCTATGGTTTCCACATCCTTCCTGGAGTGAGGGGGCCAGAACTGAGCACAGTATTCCAAGTGGGATCTAACCAGGGTCCTATATAGCTGTAACATTACCTCTCGGCTCTTAAACTCAGTCCCATGATTGATGAAGTCCGATGCACCGTATGTCTTCTTAACCACACAGTCAACCTGCGCAGCAGCTTTGAGTGTCCTATGGACTCAGAGCCCAAAATCCCTCTGATCCAAGACTGCCAAGAGTCTTACCAGTAATACTATATTCTGCCATGATATTTGACCTACCAAAATGAACCACTTCACACTTATCTGGGTTGAACTCCATCTGCCACTTCTCCCCAGTTTTACATCCTATCATTGTCCCGCTGTATCCTCTGACAGCCTGCCACACTATCCACAGCACCCCCAACCTTTGTGTCATCAGCAAATTTACTAACACATCCCTCCACTTACTCATCCAGGTCATTTATAAAAATCACGAAGAGTAAGGGTTCCAGAATAGATCCCTGAAGCACGCTACTGGTAACAGACCTCCATGCAGAATATGATCCCGACAACCACTCTTTGCCTTCTGTAGGTAAGCCAGTTCTGGATCCACAAATCAGTGTGGAACCCATGTCTTCTTACTTTCTCATTAAGCCTTGCATGAAGTACCTTACCAACTGCCTTACTAAAATCCATATACACTACATCTACTGCTCTACCTTCATCAATGTGTTTAGTCACATCCTCAAAAAATTCCGTCAGGCTCGTATGGCACGACCTGTCTGACAAAACCATGCTGACTATTTTGAATCATTTTATGCCTCTCCGAATGTTCATAAGTCCTGCCTCTCAGGATCTTCTTCATCATCTTACCAACCACTGAAGTAAGACTCACTGGTCTATACAGTGGCATACAAAAGTTTGGGCACCCCGATCAAAATTTCTGTTACTGTGAATAGCTAAGCAAGTAAAAGTTGACCTGATTTCCAAAAGGCATAAAGTTAAAGGTGACACTTTTCTTGAATATTTTAAGCAAGATTACTTTTTTATTTCCATCTTTTACAGTTTCAAAATAACAAAAAAGGAAAAGGGCCCGAAGCCAAAGTTTGGGCACCCTGCGTGGTCAGTACTTAGTAACACCCCCTTTGGCAAGTATCACAGTGTGTAAACACTTCCTGCAGCCAGCTAAGAGTCTTTCAATTCTTGTTTGGGGGATTTTCGCCCATTCTTCCTTGCAAAAGGCTTCTAGTTATGTGAGATTCTTGGACCGTCTTGCATGCACTGCTGTTTTGAGGTCTATCCATAGATTTTCGATGATGTTTAGGTCAGGGGACTGTGAGGGCCATGGCAAAACCTTCAGCTTGCGCCTCTTGAGGTAGTCCATTGTGGATTTTGAGGTGTGTTTAGGTTCATTAAACTGTTGTAGAAGCCAACCTCTTTTCATCTTCAGCTTTTTTACAGACGGTGTGATGTTTGCTTCCAGAATTTGCTGGTATTTAATTGAATTCATTCTTCCCTCTACCAGTGGAATGTTCCCCGTGCCACTGGCTGCAACACAAGCCCAAAGCATGATCGATCTACCCCCGTGCTTAACAGTTGGAGAGGAGTTCTTTTCATAAAATTCTGCACCCTTTTTTCTCCAAACATACCTTTGCTCATTGTAGCCAACAAGTTCTATTTTAACTTCATCAGTCCACAGGACTTGTTTCCAAAATGCATCAGGCTTGTTTAGATGTTCCTTTGCAAACTTCTGACGCTGAATTTTGTGGTGAGGATGCAGGAAAAGTTGATGACTCTTCCATAAAGGTTATATTTGTGCAGGTGTTGCTGCACGGTAGAACAGTGCACCACCACTCCAGAGTCTGCGAAATCTTCCTCAAGGTCTTTTGCAGTCAAACAGGGGTTTTGATTTGCCTTTCGAGCAATCCTATGAGCAGTTCTGTCGGAAAGTTTTCTTGGTTTCCTAGACCTCAACTTGACCTCCACCATTCCTGTTAACTGCCATTTCTTAATTACATCACGAACTGAGGAAACGGCTACCTGAAAAAACTTTGCCATCTTCTTATAGCCTTCTCTTGCTTGTGGGCATCATTTATTTTAATTTTCAGAGTGCTAGGCCACTACTTAGAAGAGCCCATGCCTGCTAATTGTTGGGACAAGGTTTGAGGGGTATGGGTATCTATAAAGCTTTGAAATTTGCATCACCTGGCCTTTCCTCACGATGACTGGAACAAGCCGTAGCCCTAACAAGCTAATTAAGGTCTGAGATCTTGGTAAAAGTTAACTGAGAGCTCAAACCTCTTGGGTGCTCCTTTCCTTTTTTTCACTCTAAAATTGTACAAAACAAAACTCTAATCTTGCTTAAAATGTTGAAAAGAATGTTTCATCTTTAACTTTATGATTTTTGGAGATCAGTCCATCTTCTACTCACTGAACTATTCACAGTAACAGAAATTTTGACGAGGAGTGCCCTAACTTTTACATACCACTGTAATTTCATGGGCTAACTCTACTCCCTTTCTTGAATAAGGGAAGAACATCCTCAACCCTCCAATCCTCCGGAACCTCTCCCATCCTCATTGATGATGCCAAGATCATCGCCAGAGGCTCAGCAATCTCCTCCCTCACCTTCCACAGTAGCCTAGAGAAGGATATGTCCATCCCATTCCCATTCTGATACGTCACACATTTTTATTCCACGTCCTATTCCCATCCTGATATGTCTGTCAACGGCCTCCTCTACTGTAAAGATGAAGCCACACTCAGGTTGGAGGAACAACACCTTATATTCCGTCTGGGTAGCCTCCAACCTGATGGCATGAACATTGACTTCTCAAACTTCCGCTAATGCCCCACCTCCCCCTCGTACCCCATCCGTTATTTACTTATATACACACATTCTTTTTCTCTCTCTCCTTTTTCTCCCTCTGTCCCTCTCACTATAGCCCTTGCCCATCCTCTGGGTTTTTTCCCCCCTCCCCCTTTTCTTTCTCCCTAGGCCTCCTGTCCCATGATCCTCTCGTATCCCTTTTGCCAATCACCTGTCCAGCTCTTGGCTCCATCCCTCCCCCTCCTGTCTTCTCCTATCATTTTGGATCTCTCCCTCCCCCTCCCACTTTCAAATCTCTTACTAGCTCTTCCTTCAGTTAGTCCTGACGAAGGGTCTCGGCCTGAAACGTCGACTGTATCTCTTCCTAGAGATGCTGCCTGGCCTGCTGCGTTCACCAGCAACTTTGATGTGTGTTGCTTAAGGAAAATTGCACTAGCTGGAATACATATTTTGAAAGAGAGGGGGCAGCAAAAGTTAATGCACTGAGTCAATGAATGTCAGGTTTATTATTGTCACTGACTTGTATGATGCTAAATTCACTGTTTTACATAGAAGCATAGAAAACCTACAGCACAATACAGGCCTTTTGGTCCACAATGCTGTGCCAAACATGTACTTACTTTAGAAATTACCTAGGGTTACCCATAGCTCTCTACCCTTTTGTGTTATTAGTACGGTGCAAAGACATAAACTTACTATGAATTGCAAAATAAGTAGTGCAGAGAGACTGAGTCTACAACTGTTTTCAACTTATTGCAACCTATGCATTGGCCCCTCCATACCAGTCGGAGATACAACCAGTTAGAATGCTCTTCGTGGTACGTTCACAGAAATTTGTGAGAGAGTGGTGACATGCTAAATTTCCCCAAGCTCCTTACGAAGTAAAGCCGCGGGTGGTGTTCCGGGGAAACTGACTGTCCTTCTGCAGAAGTCACTGGCTTACTTCCCAGGATGTTGCACACTGAGTCACCCATGCCTGTGTTCTCCTGGCATTTAGAAGAACGAGGAAGAATGTACCTAATCTGGCCAGAGGATGTTAACTTGACCTGCAAGTGCAAGAACAAGGGGTCACATCTCAGGCTGAGACTGAGATGAGGAAACTGTTCACTCAGAATGTGGTGGACATGTGGGGATGTGGGGGAGGTGCTGAGGAAGTGCTGAACTGTGGGGTGGTGGGTCAGTGCTGAGGGAGAGGTTGATGGTGAGTGGGTGGTGTTGTGTATGTGCCAGTGGTTAGGAGTGTTATACTACAGAAGGATCTGCACCTTCGGGAGGTCAGTACTGAGTGCGTGATGATGTGTGTGATTGCCGGTGCTTGCTCACACCACGATTCAGAAATAGCTTCTTCCCCTCTGCCATCTGATTTCTGAATGGACATTGAACACTTTTTTATTTCTATTTTTGCACTACTTATTTCATGGAACTATCTTATATAAATATAGTGATTCACATTCTTTCTCTATTATTATGTATTGCTAGTGTACTGCTGCCATAAACCTAACAAATTTCATGACATATGCCAGTGATATTAAACCTGATTCTGATTTGTCTGACTGCCGACACCAGTTCGATGCTGGTCTATCTGACCTGACCAGCAGAGCCAGGTCAGGACTGTGCCATCATGAGTGGTGTAACACAACCCAGTGAGAGCCCTGCACTCCCAGTGACGCAGCACCAAGGACACCCCGAGGCTGTTCTCCAAAACTAGTCCTATTCTTGGACTGTTATGTCACTATTTAAATATAATTTATCCTTTATAAATGTCATTTTAAATCAAACTATGACTGCGGGAGCCAGAAGCCAGAAGTAGAAGGTGTTCTCGACCCTCAGCAGGTTGTGGGAGGCTAATGTCTCAGGTTGGAAATTCCTCTCTTTGTAGGTACGGCTTGTCCTGCTGAATATATCCTGCAATTATTTCACATTGCCAGTATTTGCAGATTTTAGAGATTCTCTCGAATCTTGGCCAATTATTTCTCCCTTACTTAAATAAAGCAGAGCTTCTTCGGTAAATTGGGTGAATATTCCCACGTGTACTGTACTCTTTAGAGTCATAGGGTCAAGAACAGCATAAAAACAGGCTCTTCGGTCTACCTAGACTGTGCAGAACCATTTAAACTGCCTCATCCCATCAGCCTGCTCCCGTACCATAGCTGTCCACACCTCTGCCATCCATGCACCTTCCCAAGCTTCTCTTAAATGTTGATATCAAACTTGCATGCACTGTTTGCATTGGCAGCTCATCCCACACTCTCAAGAGTGAAGGCGTTAGCCTCTGAGTGAAGAAGTTTCCCTTCATGTTCCCCTTAAATGTGAGCATTCATTTCAAGAGGTCTAGAATAGAAGAGCAAGGATGAAATGCAGAGGCTTTATGAGGCACTGTGATATCTCACCTTGAGTATTGTGTACAGTTTTGATCTGCTCATCTAAGAAAAGGTGTGCTGGCATTAGAGGGAGGAACTTCACAGGAATGATTCCGGGAATGAAGGGGTTATCATATGAGGACCGTTTGATAGCTCTGTGTCTGTGCTTGCTGGAGTTCAGAACAATGAGGGGGGATCTCATTGATACCTTTCGAATGTTGAAAGACCGATACAGAGTAAATGTGGAAAGGATGTTTCCCATGGTGGGAGAGTCCAGTACAAGAGGGCACAGCCTCAGGATAGAGGGTCATCCATTTAAAACAGAGATGGAAAGAAATTTCTTTAGCCAGAGGGTAACGAATTTGTGGAATTTGTTACCACAGGCAGCTGTGGAGGCCAGGTCGCTGAAACATAGAAACATAGAAAACCTACAGCACAATACAGGCCCTTTGGCCCACAAAGTTGTGCCGAACATGTCCCTACCTTAGAAATTACTAGGCTTACTCATATATAGGCATCCGTTAGTCTCATGAGACCATGGATTTGTGCCTTGGAAAGTTTGCCCTGCAGTTGCCCATGCTGCAAGTCTCCCCTCTCCACGCCACCAATGTTGTCCAAGGGAAGGGCATTAGGAGACAGGTGTCATCGCAGAGCAATGTGTGGTTAAGTGCCTTGCTCAAGGACAGACACGCTGCCTCAGCCAAGGCTTGAACTAACGACCTTCAGATCACTAGATGAATGCCTTAACCACTTGGCCACGCGCCAACAGGCTTACCCATAGCCCTCTATTTTACTAAGCTCCATGTACCTATCCAAAAGTCTCTTAAAAGACCCTATCATGTCCGCCTCCACCACCGTTGCCAGCAGCCCATTCCACGCAATCACCACTCTCTTGAGTAAAAAAATTACCCCTGACATCTCCTCTGTCCCTACTCCCCAGCACCTCAAGCCTGTGTCCTCTTGTGGCAGCCATTTCAGCCCTGGGAAAAAGCCTCTGACTATCCACACAATCAATGCCTCTCATCATCTTATACACCTCTATCAGGTCACCTCTCATCCTCCGTCGCTCCAAGGAGAAAAGGCCGAGTTCACTCAACCTATTCTCATAAGGCCTGCTCCCCAATCCAGGCAACATCCTTGTAAATCTCCTCTGCACCCTTTCCATGGCTTCCACATCCTTCCTGTAGTGAGGTGACCAGAACTGAGCACAGTACTCCAAATGGGGTCTGAACTACTCCAAGTGGGGTCTGAGTGTTTACCTCAAGAACGGAGGATAATAGTAACGAGGCTTTAGATTATATGTTAATTTTGAGGAAGGAGTTATTTGCAGCTTTGAAGTGCAGTAAGGAAGCCAAATCCACAGGGTCTGACCAAATGCACCCCTGACCTCATGGGAGGCCAGGGAAACAATCCCAGAGGCCCTTGTAGAGACACTGGCTTGAGTGTATTTAAGGCAGAGTTTTATAGGTTCTTGATTGGACACAGCATCAAAGGTTAAGGGGAGAAGGCTAGGGAGTGGGGCTCAGGGAAGAAAACGAAATCAGCCATGATTAAATGGCAGAGCAGACTCGATGGGCCAAGTGGCCTAATTCTGCTCCTATTTAGATAGATAGATAGACAGACATACTTTATTGATCCTGAGGGAAATTTCTTATGGTCTTAAACATTTCACCTTGCACCCTTAAACCATGACCTCTAGTTGGAGTTCCACCCAATCTCAAAAACAACCTGCTTGCATTTATCCTATCCCAACCCCTCATAATTTTGTTTACCTCTATTGCATCTCCCCTCAACCTTCTATGTTCTAGGGAATAAAATCCTAACCTGGTCAATCATTCCTTATAACTCGGGTTCTCCAGTCCTGGCATCATTCTTGTAAATTTTCCTTGCACTCTTTCAATCATATTTACATCTTTCCTGTAGGTAGGTGACCAAGTCTGTGCATAATACCCCAGATTAGGCCTCACCAATGTCTTGTGCAACTTCAACATAACATCCCCATCTCCTGTACTCAATACTTTGATTTCTGAAGACCACTGTGCCGAAAGCTTTGCATGCAGTCTGTACGGATCGGTTTGTTACGTCAGAGCACTGGAGTGTACCTGGGAAGACAACAACAATGCAGAATAAAAGGGTTACAGCTGCAGAGAAAGTGCCGGCAAGGGCCATGACGAGGTGGATTGCAAATTCATTCAGCCATAAATCGAGCGGACAGCCAGAAACTTTTTCCCAGGGCAGAAATGGCTAATACCAGGAGTTTTAATTTTAAAGTGCTTGAAGGAAAGTACTGCCGGTGGATGTCAGAGGTAAGTATTTTACTGAGAATGTGCTTAGGATGCGTGGAATGCACTACCAGAGGTGGTGGTAGAGGCAGATACATTAGGGACATTGAAGTGACTCTTGGGTAGGCAGATGGATGATACAAAAAATGGAGGGCTGTGTAGGAGGGAAGGGTTGGATTGATCTTTGAGTAGGTTATAAGGTCAGCACAGCATTCTGCTCTGAATGGCCTGTACTGTGCTGTGATGTTCTATGTCAAGAATCTAGCTTCCCTGTACAAGAGGTTGGTTCAGGAATTTTATGTTCTTAACAACAGCATAAATTCTTGCATGTTGCAAGATGAATGAACTGGTTGTCAGATATGGAAGACGACAGTGGGACGGTACTAAGGACATCCTCTGGTGAAGGTGCTGTCTTTGAGTAAATGTTGTTCTGCTAAACTTGCAGTTCATTGGCCAAGGCATTGTGTGTATTTAAAGTGGAGGTTGACAGGCTCCTGTTTAGTCAGGTTGTCAAAGTTACAGGGAGAAGGCAGGAGAACGGGCTTGAGAGGGATAATAAATCAGCCGTAATGGAATGGCAGAGCAGACGCAGTTGGCCAAGTGGCCTAATTCTGTTCCTATTTTTTATGATCTTACTTGGACTTGGTTCCTGATCACTGATGTAAGAATGTTTTATGATTTGCTGTTTTCAGACAGATTCTTCTATCAGCGAGTGGTGGAATTCATGGCCAGGTGGGTTTATTTTCTTTCCAGGTGAGACACCCTCTCCTTTCCCCAGACACGGACAGGAGTTGCCATTAACTCTGCTCTCTCACCTCTGTTCTGCTTGGCAGTGGACCCATGCGAGCGTACATCCTGGCCCAGCATGACGCGGTGACCCGCTGGCGGCAGCTGATGGGCCCCACCCGGGTGTTCCGAGCCCGCTTCTCTGCACCGGACTCCATCCGTGGCCACTTGGGGCTGACAGACACCAGAAACACCACGCACGGCTCAGGTGAGGATTCATTCCAACGCAGCCTCGCTGGGTGTAACAGAGTGCCGTTGACAGAGGACTGAGCCACTCTCAAATTCATTCCAATTTAAATTCATTGACAAACCATGATTGTGTAGCCAAGTTTCCATTGAACTCAATACATAAGTTTGCTGATGACACCACAATTGTAGGCCGTATCTTGGGTAATGATGAGTTTGAGTACAGAAAGGAAATTAAGAACTTGGTGGCATGGTGCGAAGACAATAACCTATCCCTCAACGTCAGCAAGACGAAGGAATTGGTTGTTGACTTCAGAACGAGTAGCAGACAGCACGACCCCATCTATATCAGTGGTGTGCAGGTGAAAAAGGTCAAAAACTTTAAGTTCCTTGGGGTCAATATCACAAATGACCTGACTTGGTCTAACCAAGCAGAGTCCACTGCCAAGAAGGCCCACCAGTGCCTTTACTTCCTGAGAAAAGTAAAGAAATTTGGCCTGTCCCCTAAAACCTTCACTAATTTTTATAAATGCACCGTAGAAAGCATTCTTCTAGGGTGCATCACAACCTGGTGTGGAAGTTGTCCTGTCCAAGACCGAAAGAAGCTGCAGGAGATTGTGAACACAGTGCAGCACATCACACAAACCAATCTTCCGTCCTTGGACTCACTTTACACCGCACGCTGTTGGAGCAGTGCTGCCAGGGTAATCAAGGACACGACCCACCCAGCCAACACACTTTTCATCCCTCTTCCCTCCGGGAGAAGGCTCAGGAACTTGAAGACTCGTACGGCCAAATTTGGGAATAGCTTCTTTCCAACTGTGATCAGACTGCTGAACGGATCCTGACCCGGATCTGGGCCATACCCTCCAAATATCCGGACCTGCCTCTCGGGTTTTTTTGCACTACCTTACTTTCCCTTTTCTATTTATGATTTATAATTTAAATTTTTATTATATTTACTATCGATTTGTATTCCAAGGAGCGTGAAGTGCAGAATCAAATGTCGCTGTGATGATTGTACGCTCTAGTATCAATTGTTTGGTGACAATAAAGTAATAAAGTATAAAGTAAACCAGGTCGGACTTGCACGGTGAGCGGTAGGGTACTGGCGAGTGTGGTAAAACAGAGCGATCTGGGAATGCAGATACATCTATAATTCCTTGAAAGTGGTATTATAGTTAGGTAGGATAGTAAAGAAACCTTTACATACCGTACATTGGCCTTCATTAATCAACATATTGAGTACAAGAGTTGCGATGTCACATCGATGTTGTCTAAGACATTAGTGAGCCTGAAATTAGAGTATTGTGTGCAATTCTGGTCATTTACCTACAGAAAAGATGTCAATAAGATTGAAAAAGTGCAGAGAAAATCTACAAGGATGTTGTTAGGAAGGTTCAGTATGTTAGGACTTTATTCCTGGAGTGTAGGAGAATGAGAGGAGCTTAATTGAGGTTTACAAAATAATAAGGGGTGTAGTTACAAAGAATGCAAGCAGGCTTCTTCCCCTAGGCTTGGCTGAAACTAGAACTAGAGGGTGACATGAGGGGGATCTTTTTCAATCGGTTGAGAGAGTGTGGAACAAGTTGCCAGTGGAAGTGATGGGTGTGCGTTTGATTACAGCATTTAAGAGAAGTTTGGATGAGTGCATGGATGGGAGGGGATAAAGAAAGTCATGGTTGAGGTGCAGGTCAATGGGTCCAGGCAGAATAATAGTTCAACACAATAGATGGGCTGGAGGGCCTGTTTCTGTGCTGTAGTGTTCTGTCATTCTAAGGTAAGACAGCTTTTCCTGTTTATTTCAAGCCCCGGATGACTGAGGTCACGTGACTTTGGCACGTTCTGTGTGGCACCCTCCTTGGAGCAGGGAGCCCCATTGTAGCCACCTCACCCGGGCTGTTCACTGACACCGAGATTCTTGTCTCTTTGCTCCAGACTCTCCTGAATCGGCTGCGAGAGAGATCGCCTTCTTCTTTCCGGAGTTTGATCAGCGGCGTTGGTGGAGCACCGAGGAGGAGCTCTATCGGCAGGGACACTACTGCTACCACCCACTGCAACAGCAGCACATCCTGCAGAACCCCCAGACCCCGCTGGCCGAGGGGCAGGCGCACTGACAGGAGGGGAGGGTCAGGGGAACTGATTTGGGTGGGGTCAAGGGGGGTGGGAGCAGTCACCCCAGGCTAGGGTCTAGAGTTGAGTGGCAGTGATCCCTGGCCGAAGTCAGAGGTGAGAGTCATCGACCTTGACTGGATCAGAGTAAAGGGTCTGCGTACCGCCAGCTGTGTTCGGCTCTGGTCTGCGTACAACACTGTGTCCGGCACCCTGACCTGTGCAGTGCACGATCAGCAGAAATGTTTTTTTCAAGATACAGTGCAGAATAGGCCTCTCTGGCCCTTTGACCGGTGACACCCAGCAACCCCCGATTTAACTCGAACCTACTTTGGACTGTGGGAAGCAACCGGAGCGTCTGGAGGAAGTGCATGCGCTCATGTGAAGGACATACAAACTTGCTAACGGAGGACGCAGTGATTGCGCTCTGAGCTCCGATACCCCACACTGTTATAGCGCAATGCTACCGTGGTGCCCAGGTACCTGCCATGTGAACATTCTTTGGTCAGTTAATCCCCCACCCCATTGGTGCAACTGGAGGCCCCTGAGTATCCCTGCTCCCTCCTGAGGACTGGACACTGAGAGAATGACCTACTCACTGTGATTTTTTTTCCATAATGACTTCTGATGTTAAATAAATTTTTGTCTTTTCTCAGTAAATGTGATTTCTCATCTGCATGTTAATGCACACACTTGCCTCCTGGTTAAGTTACCTGTTTGAAAGAACAGCTTTGCTTTGAGGGAGGCTGAACACACTTTACCCAGTCTGGCTCTGTGTCACTCTCTCCCTGTCTGGGACAGTATTCCATAATCCAGCCCATTCCCATTCTATCCTTCCCAACCCTCAGAGCTGTGTTCCTCTCATAAACAAGAAAATCTGCAGATGCTGGAAATCCAAGTAACACGCACAAAATGCTGGAGAAACTCAGCACAGCAGACAGCATCGATGGAAAAGAGTACAGTTGATATTTCGGGATGAGACCCTTCAGCTGCTCTTCCATTGTTTCTGCAGGGATCAGCTGGAGTTTGTACCAACTAAAGGAGGCTATTCAGCCCATTGTGGTATTCTTGCTCCATACTGCAATCATCCAAAAGTAATCCCACTGCTGCTATTTGGAATTGCTGGTTGTTGTGGGTCCCCAAACTAATGCTGAGATCAGCCAAAGTGGGGTGCTCGGTTTTAACACCTCATTCACTTCCAGCTAAACAGGAAACAAACCCACAAAAGTTTGGTCAAGAGGACAAACGGGGTGGAAATGTTGAAAGGATCAGTAGCAACACATTGATTGCACTTTGTGTGACCACCTGTCCTACAGAACAGTACAGGCCTTTCGGCCCACACTGTTGTGCTGACCTTTTAACCTACTCTAGCATCAATCTAACCCTTCCCTTCCACAAAGCCCTCCACTGTACTATCACCCATGTGCCTATCTAAAAGTCTCTTAGTGTTCCTAATGTATCTGCTCTACCACAACCCCAGTCAGTGGGTTCCACGTACCCACCAATCTCTCTGTAGAAAACCTACCTCTGACATCCCGTCTATACTTTCCTTCACTTTAAAATTATACATCCTCATAATAGCCGTTTACTCCCTGGGGAAAAATGTCTTTGACTATCCACTACATCTTTTCTTGTACATTTCCATGAAGTCACCTCTCAGTCTCCTCCTTTCCAAGAGTAAAGCCCTAACTTGCTCGGCATATCCACATGACATGTAAACCTCTTGCTTGAAACTGGAACTCAAAATGTAATTGCGTTTAAAACGTTTAACTCCTACCTCACTGTTGGAGGAATCCAGTGCCTCTGGACGGGTTTGGCTTTATAATCTCGAATTTCAAGACATGAGGTAATTAGCAGAAAAAGCTTTAAAGAAAGATCTGTACTTAAATAGCAGCTTTCACATGGTTTCAAAGGCAATGAATACTTGTCAAATTCACTCACTAATTTTATGTAGCAAATACAGCAAACCATTGCTAACAGGAAGCTCCCAACAACTCTCTAATAATGACCGGATTACCGGCTTTGGAGATGTTGACTAACATAGAACCTCGAACACTACAGACTCTTCGGCCAACGGTCTTGTGCTGATCTTTTAAACTACTCCTAAAATCAATCTAACTCTCCCCTCCTACATAGCCCTCTATATTTTTTTTTAATCCAAACGCCCATTTAAGTCTCTTAGGTATCATAAGACATAGGAGCAGAATTAGGCCATCTGGCCCATCGAGTCTGTTCTGCCGTTCAATCATGGCTGATCGCTTTTTCTACTCTGCACCCCAGTTCCTGACCTCTCCGTAACCTTCAATCTCTTCAATGAATTCTAACAGATTCCTCAAGCAGGATTTTCCCTGAAGGAAACCATGCTGACTTTGTACTATCTTGTCCTGTGTCACCAAGTACTCCATCACCTCATCCTTAACAATTGACTCCAACATCTTCCCAATCACTGAGGTCAGGCTAGCTGGTCTATAATTTCCTTTCTGCTGTTTTCCTCCTTTCTTAAAGAGTGGAGTGATATTTGCAATTTTCCAGTCCTCTGACACTATGCCATCATTTTTGAAAGATCATTTCCAATGCCACTGCAATCTCTAATGCTATCTCTTTCAGAATCCTAAGGTGCAGTTCATCTATTCTGGGTGACTTTTGTACCTTTAGGTCTTTCAACTTTTTGAGCACATTCTCTTGTTACAGAGACTGGACCCACTACAGTGTCAAGCACGCTACCAGTGTCTCCCACAGTGAAGACTAATGCAAAATACTCTTTCAGTTCAGCAGCCATTTCCTTGTCCCCCACTATTATTTCTCCTGCCTTATTTTCTAGCAGTCCTATATCCACTCTCATTTTTATTTTTAACATACTTGAAAAAACTTTTACTATCCACTTTGATATTATTTGCTAGCTTGCTTTCATATTTCATCTTTTCCCTTCTAGTGATTTCTTTAGTTGCTCTCTGTAGCTTTTTAAAAACTTCCCACTAATTTTTGCTTTATTGTATGCCCTTTCTTTTGCTTTTACAATAGCTTTGACTTCCCTTGTCAGCCACTATTTTACTATTTGAGTATTTCTTCATTTTTGGAATACACATATCCTGCACCTTCCTCATTTTCCCCAGAAATGCACGCCATTGCTACTCTGCTGACATCCCTGCTAGCAGGTTTTACTCTGGCCAAATCCTCTCTCATACCACCATAATTTCCCTTACTCCACTGAAATACAGCTACATCAGACTTTACTTATCAAATTTTAATTTGAGCACAATCATATGGTAATCACTGGTTCCTAAGGGTTCTTTTACCATAAACTCCCTAATTGCCTCCGGTTCAATACATAACACCCAAACTAGTGTAGCTGCTCCCCTGGTAGGCTCAATGACAAACTGCTCTAAAAAGGTATCTCTTAGTCATTCAACAAACTCACTCTCTTGAGATCCATTTTCAACATGAGTTTCCCAATTGACCTGCATGTTAAAATCTCCTATGACTACCATAAGATTGCCCTTTTGACTTGCCTTTTCTATTTTCTGCTGTAACCTGTGGTCCACTTCCCAGCCACTGTTGGGAGGCCTGTATATAACTGCCATCAGGGTCCTTTTACCCTTGCAGTTTCTTAACTCAGCCCACAAGGATTCAACATCTTCTGATCCTATGACATATCTTTCTACTGATTTGATGCCATTCTTTATCAGTAGAGCCCCACCACCCCCTCTGCCTACCTTCCTGTCCCTCCAACATAACGTGTAACCTTGGACATTCAGCTCCCAACTACAACCATCTTTCAGCCACGATTCAGTGATGGCCACATCATGATACTTGGCAATCTGTAATATTGCAACAAGATCATCCACCTTATTTCTTATACTATGCACATTTAGATACACACCTTGAGTACTGTATTTGCTATCCTTTCTGATTCTGCATCCCTAATGATTTAATACTCCATCTGTTGGCTACAACTAAGTCCCATCATCTGCCTGCCCTTCCTGACAATCTGACTGCACGCTATCTTTACTTTTTCTCATCCGCCTTTTCCTGAGTCCCTTCACTCCGGTTCCCAACCCCCTGCCAAGTTAGTTTAAACCCTCCTCAACAGCTCTAACAAACCTGCCCACGAGAATATTGGTCCCCCTCGGGTCCAGGTGCAACCCGTCACTTTTGAACAGGTCATACCTCTCCCAGAAGAGATCCAAGAACCTGAAGCCCTGCCCCCTGCACTAGTTTCTCAGCCACGCATTTATCTGCCGAATCATCCTGTTTCTACCCTCACTGGCGCGTGGCACAGGCATCAATCCAGAAATTACTACCCTGTTGGTCCTGCCTCTTAGCTTTCTACCTAGCTCTCTAAATTCTCTTTTCAGGACCTCATTGCTTTTCCTTCCTATGTCATGGGTACCAATATTTACCAAGACATCTGGCTGCTCCCCTTCCCTTTCCAAAATGTTGTGGATGCGATCTGAGACATCCCTGACGCTGGCACCTGGGAGGCAACACACCATCCGGGGGTCCCATTCAAGTGCACAGAATCTCCAGTCTTTCCCTCATTATCAAGTGCCAGAATCGCCTCATTACTATCCTTAATGTATCTGCCTCTACCACCTGGCAGAGTGTTCCAGGTACCCACCAATCTGTAAAAAATCTATCTGTGTCATCCCCCTGTACTTCTCTCTAATCACCTTAAAAGAGACCCACAAACAGTAGTAAGGATGTGGCCTACAAATTACAACTGGAGATGGAATATGCACGACAAATGGTCAGTGTTAAACTACTCATGGGGGACTTCATTATGCAGAAAGATTGGGAAAATCAATTTGGTGCTGGATTACAGGAGGGGGAATTTCTTAGAATGCCTGTGAGTTGGCTTTTATGAGCAACTCGTGGTTGAACCCACTAGGGGATCAGCTATTCTGGATTGGGTGTTGTACAATGAACCGGAATTGATTAGAGTGCTTAAGATAAAAGAACTCTTACGAGAAAGAAGGCAGCATCTATGGAAAGGAGTACAGTCAACATTTTGGGCCGAAACCCTTCGGCAAGAGTTTTCCATAGATGCTGCCTGGCCTGCTGAGTTCCTCCAGCATTTTGTATGTTGCTCAGATTTCCAGCAACTGCAGCTTTTATCTTGTTTATAATATGATCAAATTCATCCTGAAATTTGAGGAGAAGTTGAAGTCAGATGAGATAGTATTACAGTGGAGTAGAGGGAATTGCAGAGGCAAGAGAGAAGAGTTGGTCAGAATTGATTGGAAAAGAACACTGGCAGGGATGACGACAGAGCAGCAATGCCTGGAATTTCTGGAAGCAATTTGGAAGGCACAGAATATATACATCCCAAAGAAGAAGAAGTACTCTAAAGGATAGATGGCACAGCCATGGCTAACAAGAAAAGTCAATGCCAACATAAAGGTCAAAGAGAGGGCACATAATAGAGCAAAAAATAGTGGGAAGTTAGAGGATTGGGAAGCTTTCAAAAACCAACAGAAGGCAACTGAAAAACTCATTAAGAAGATAAAAATGGAATACAAAAGTATGCTAACCAATAATATTAAAGAGAATACAGAAAGTTTCTTCAGATACATGAAGTGTAAAAGAGAAGCAAGAATGGATATCAGACTACTGGAAAATGATGTTGGAGAGGTAGTAATGGGGGACAATGAAATGGCGGATGAACTGAATGTATTTTGCATCAGTCTTCACTGTGGAATACTCTAACAGTATTGTGGAAGTTCCAGGTGTCAGGGAGCATGATGCGCATGAAGTAACCATAACTGGAGAAACTGAAACTGTAAGGTCTGAAGGTTGATAAGTCACCTGGACCACATGGTGTACACCCCAAAGTTCTGGAAAAGATGGCTGAAGGGCTGTTGTGGCATTAGTAATGAACGTTCATGAATCACTAGATTCTGGAACGTTTCCAGAAACTGGAAAATAGCAAATGTCACTACACTCTTTCAAGAAGAGAGAGAGGCACAAGAAAGGAAACTAAAGGCCAGTTCGTCTGCCCTTGGTGGTGGGAAAATGTTGCAGTTAGTTATGAAGGATGAGGTCTCCGGATACTTGGAGGCACATAATAAAATAGGCATGGATTCCTCAAGGGAAAATCTTGCCGAAGAAATCTGTCGGAATGTTTTGAAGAATCAACAAAGGAGAATCAGTTGATGTTGTGTACTTGGATTTTCAGACGACCCTTGACAAAGTGCCACAGCTTAACACGCTGCGAGTAATCTTCACTGCAAGAAAGATTCTAGCTTGGATAAAACAGTGGCTGATTGGCAGGAGGCAAAGACTGGGAATAAAGGAATCCTTTCCTGACTGGCTGCCTGTCATTAGTGGTGTTCCATGGGACTCTGTGTTTGAACCGATTATTTTTACATTTATGTTAATAATTTGGGTGATGGAATTGATGGCTTTCTTGCAAAATTTGCGGGATGACATGAAGTTAGGTGGAGGTGCAGATAGTTTTCAGGAAGGCTACAGAGCACAGAAAAATTAGGAGAATGGGCAAAGAAATAGCTGAATAAAGAATACAGTGTCGGGAAGTTTCTGGTCATGTACTTTGATTGACAAAATGAAAGGGTTGACTGTTTTCTAAATGGAGAGAAAATACAAAAAAACAGAGGTGCAAAAGGATTTGTGCAGGTTTCCCTAAAGGTTAATATGCAGATTGAGTCTGTAGTGAGGAAAGCAAATGGAAAGTTAGCATTCATTCAAGAGGACTAGAATATAAAGGTAAGGATGTAATGTTGTAACTTTATAAAGAGGCCTTATTTTGGAGTATTGTGAGCAGTTTTGGGCCCTTTATCTTGGAACGGATGTACTGAAACTGTAAAGTGTTCAAAGGAGGGTCATGAAAATGAGTCCAGGATTTAATGATATGTCATCTGAAGATTATTTGATGGCTCTAAGCTTGTTTTCACTGGAATTCAGAAGAATGAGTGGTGACCCCATTGAAACCTATCAAATGGTGAAAGGCCTTGATAGAGTGGATCTGGAGAGGATGTCTCCTCTGGTGGGAGAGTCTAAGACCAGAGGACACAGCCTCAAAATGGAGGGGCACCCTTTTAGAACTGAGATAAGGAGGAACTTATTTAGGCAGAGAGTGAAGAATCTGTGGAATTTTTTGCCACAGGCATGTGCTGAGGCCAAGTTCTTAAAGTATATTTAAGGCAGAGGTTGATAGATTCTCGATGGTCAGGGCATGAAAGGATACAGAGAGAATGCAGGAGATTGGGGCTGAGAGGAAAATTGGATGAGCCATGATGAAATGGAGCAGACTCGATGGGCCAAGTGGCCTAATTCTGCTCCTAAACAACAGGAATTCTGCAGATGCTGGAAATTCAAGCAACACACATCAAAGTTGCTGGTGAACACAACAGACCAGGCAGCATCTCTAGGAAGAGGAGCAGTCGACGTTTCAGGCTGAGACCCTTCGTCAGGACTAACTGAAGGAAGAGTGGGTAAGAGATTTGAAAGTTGGAGGGGGAGATCCAAAATGATAGGAGAAGACAAGAGGGGGAGGGATGGAGCCAAGAGCTGGACAGGTGATTGGCAAAAGGGATACGAGAGGATCATGGGACAGGAGGTCCAGGAAGAAAGACAAGGGGGGGGGAACCCAGAGGATGGGCAAAGGGGATATTCAGAGGGACAGAAAGGAGAGTGAGAGAAAGAATGTGTGTATAAAAGTAAGTAACAGATGGGGTATGAGGGGGAGGTGGAGCATTAGCGGAAGTTAGAGAAGTCGATGTTCATATATCTTATAATCTTATAAGCACAATTCCCCAACTAATGAAGGCCAACACACTATACACCTGAACTACCCTATCATCTCGTATGTCAACTTTGAGGAATCTATGGGTACACAGCCAAAGCCAGGATATAATAATCAGTACTGAGAGAATGCTGGATCTGAAAGTACTTTGTTGTTGGCTTGTTGATCCTACTGGAGTCTCTGAAGTATTTTATTTAGAGGCACAGCTCAATATCAGACCTTTTCAGCCCAATGATCCCACACCACCCAATTACACCCATATGACCTATTAATCTACTTACACATAAAGGCCTCAATAGAGGGGATGCAGAGAAGATGTTTCCAATGCTGGGGGAGTCTAAGGCAAGAGGACACAGCCTCAGAATAAAGGGGAGTCCTTTTACAACAGAGATGAGGCATTGCTTTACCCAGGGAGTGGTGAGTATGTGAAATCTTTGCCACAGGCAGCTGTGGAGGCCATGTCATTGGGTATACAACAGAAGCTGATAGATTCTTGATTGATCAGGGCATGAAGGGATACGGGGAGAAGGCAGGAGATTGGGGCTGAGGGAAAATGGATCACTGATTCATAGATTTATACTATTAACTCCTTGCTCTGATTTTCTGTATACTAGCTGATAGAGTCTTACTGCATGGAAACAGGCCCATTGGCCAATATATGTAGGGAGAATATCAGAGGTAAATTTTGTTAAGAGCGGTAAGTGCATGGAGCACACTGCCAGGAGGTGGTGGTAGAGGCAGGTACATTGAGGGCACTTAATAAATTCTTAGATAGGCACATGGATGATAGAAAAATGGAGGGCTGTGTGGCCGGGAAGGGTTAGATTAATCTAAGGGTAGATTAAAGGGTCAGCACCACATTATGGGCCGAAGGGTCTGTGCTGTGCTGTTGTATTCATCTCTTCAAATGGAAGTAGTTGTGTGCTGTATGGGTAACGTTAGTCAGACTATACTGTGAGGTAAACTGTGTCTGCACCCTATTGAGAGGGATATTGCCAGGATGAGGATAAATTTCTTTAGCCAGAGAGTGGTGAATCTATGGAATTCATTACCACAGACAGCTGTAGAGGCCAAGTCATTGGGTATATTTAAAGTGGTAGTTGATAGATTATTAATTAACTAGGGCATCAAAGGTTATGGAGAGAAGGCAGGAGAATGGGATTGAGAAGGAAAATAAATCAGCTGAGATGGAATGGTGGAGCAGACTCTAGGCCGAATGGCCTAACTCTGCTCCGATGTGTCATGGTCTTGAGGAGTTAATAGCACACACAAATCAGTTAGCTTCAGGGAGCAGACTATGGCCAGAGCAGCCAGCTGCCTGTGTCTGACTAACAGCTGCTGCCCAGAATTGGACAGGGACCACAGACAGAGTGCCTTCTCCCAGTGTGCCCGTTTCTGCTGTCATTGACTGTGCTACTGGTCTGTATAGCACTAATGCACACAGGCATCTTCTGTAGGAACAGGAGGAAGATGTTCGGATCGTTCCGCATTCGTCTCAATCTTGGATGATCAGTATTTCAGCTTCATCTACCTGCTTCATGTCCCTCAATCAACGAACCCAACAGATCTTGAGTCAAGAGCTGCCAAATAATGTTTAGTTTAGAGATACAGCACAGTAACTGTCCCTTCCAGCTGAATGAGACTGCACTGTCCAATTACACCCACACGACAATGAACCCACTGGCCGGTATGCGGAAAGACTCCAGAGCATCTGGAGGAAAACCTATGCAATCACAAGCAGAAGGTACAAACTCCTTACGGACAATGGTGGAATTGTTTTATAACATTCTGGTTAGACCACACTTGAAGTATTGTGTTCAGTTCTGGTCACTTCTTCAGGGATGGATGTAGCTGCTTCAGGGAGGACGCAGAGGAGATTTACCAGGACGGTGCTTGAATTAGAAAGCATGGCTAATGAGGATAGGTTGAGTGAGCTGGGGCTTTTCTCTTTAGACTGAAGGAGAATGAGGGGTGACTTGATGCAGTGTACAAGATGATGCTGAAAAGGTTCACTAGGATGCTGTCTGGATCAGAGGGTATGAGCTATACAGAGAGGGTGAACAAATTTGGATTGTGTTCTCTCAAACATCAGAGGCTGAAGAGGGATCTGATACAAGTTTATAAAATTGCAAGAGGCATCGGTAACAAAAGGAATTTTTTTCCCTGAGTGGAGATGTAATAGATAGCAAAGGGAATCTTTTTCCCAGGGTGAAAATGCCAAATTTAGAGGGTGTTAATTTTAGGTGAGGGGCTAAAATTTAAACGGTATTGCAGTAGTTAGCATAAATCTATTTTAGGAGCAGCAACCTGTGTTCAAATCCAGCCTGTGCTGTAAGGAGTTCGTATGTTCCTCCCTGTGACTGTGTGTGTTTCCTCCGGGCGCTCTGGTTTCCTCCCGCAGCCTAAAGTCAATTTGCCAAATTAATTGGTCACATGGCTGTAATAGGGAGGGCTGGAAGCATCTGTTACTATAAATAAATAAAACACAGTATTTCCACGGCAGGATTTTTAGCGTGGTGAGTAACTGGAGTATTGTCAGGGAAAGAGGTGGGAGTGGATACAACAGCATCTTTAGTAGGAAGCTGGGCACATGAGCACTCAGAGAAAGTGCATGCAGATTGGAAGTTTTAAACTGGCTTCATAGTTGCACAGACACTAGGCTGACTGGCCTGTTCTTGATATAATAATAATAATGTACTAGCAGGTCGGGCTGGCCTGTGGTGTAGTGGCATCAGCAGTAGATTTCAAAGTGGATGGTCCTGAGATTGAATCTGGCCGGGTCCCGACCTGGGCATTCCATATAATGCCACAAAGACCTTGTGGAGAACTACACAACGATGACCTGATGGCACTCAGCAACAACAGCATTAACATTTAGCTTTGTAAGATTGTGGTTCAATGCCCCCCATTGTTTGTATGTCCCCTTATGACCGAGTGGGTTTCCTCCAGGTCCCTCTCCACATCCCAGAGATGTGCAGGTGAGGGTTAGTAAGGTGTGCATGCTATATCGGTGCCTTAAGTGTGGTGACACTTGTGGGCTGCTCCCAGCATTTCTTCAGACAGTGTTGGTCATTGACACAAAAGACACATTTCACTGTAGGTTTCAATGTACACATGACAAATAAGGGTAATCTTTTAATGCCTTTCTAAGAACATGGTAATTAAACGGACAAGATTGTGCTGGCACAGGTTTAATGGGCTGAGGTGGCCTCAGTTCTAGTAATTTAGTAATCCTATGGTCTGGTAATCTAGTAATCTTATGATCTAATTTGAGTCAACAAGAATCCAGTGAGACACGACAATCAGCAAGTTGACACTTGGGCCAGAGAGGGAAAGTGGAGGCAGGGAGAGGCACATGGGTGCAGTCGATGATGGAGGGAATGAGTGATTCACTTCAGGAACTTGGGATTTCGTTCTTGTTTTGATGAAGATTCAGATTGTTCAGTGGAGAGGAGATTGGGAATGGGGTCATAACCAAAGATCAAGATAAGTTTATTGTCTAAGTACATTTATGTCACCATGTACAACCCTGAGATTGATTTGTTTGTGGGCACACTCAATAAATCCAAGAACCATAATAGAATCCATGTAAGACCGCACCAACTGGGTGAATGACCAGTGTGCAGAAAACACAAACTGTGCAAATACAAAAAGAAAGAAATAAAAGTAATAATAAATCATCAGGCAAAAGAAGAAATCGAGAACATGAGATGAAAGGTCCTTGAAAATGAGTCCAATGATTGTGGAAACATTTCAGTGATGGGGCCAGTGAAGTTGAGTGACAATTATCCCCACTGGTTCAAGAGTCTGATGGCGAGGGGTAATAACTGTTCCTGAACTTGGTGGTGGGGTCCTGATGCTCCTGTACATTCACTGGTACATTGGACACAGTGAGCAACACTGAGTGGTATTCAGCCTGAAACATGAGCTTGATTTCTCTCTCCACAGTTGCTGCCTAACCAGCTGAGTATCTCTAATATTTTTGGTTTTAAATTGATACTTGCGGAGATTGACTATATTTTTTTACATAAACAGTGAAACACCAAAACAAACAGTGAAATGTGTTTGAGTTAATGAGCAACACTGTCTGAGGATGTGCTCGAGGCAGCCCACAAGTGTAGCCATGATTCTGGTGCCAACATCACTTGCCCACAACTTACTAATTCTAACCCGTAAGTTGTTCGATGTGGAAGGAAACCAGAGCACCCAGAGGAACCCCACACAGTCACGTGAAGAATTACAAATTCTTTACAGACACTGGCTGGATTTAAAGCTGGATCTCTGGTGCTGTGATAGCATTAAGCTATTACACTTCAATGCCAGCCCATCTCATGGGTCAAGCTTTGCCTGTCCATTTTAAAGTGAATGGGAGGAAATTACCCCTTTCATCCCTCCACACTGACCATAAATCCTCAGGAAGAACATTAGAGGTACTGCATCACTGGAGTGTGACCATTCCAGAGCACGCTGGATACGAGAGGAGTCACATGACTTCCCAGTACAAGAGAGCAAATCTCTCTGTGCAATGGTGCTTTAACTAACAGCATACTGACCCAGTATCAGGAAGCCAATGGGACAGACTGTATTCACCCCGGGGCCTGAAATGTTTCTGCAAATTACTTGCAAGAGCAGCAATTAACTTGTCTCCATGGCAACTGGGACTTGGGGACTTGTGGATGATCACACGTGACTGTTTGAGTTACTGGAGGTCACACAAAAGCAGCATTTTAGAAGTGAAATTGTCACCTGATTTATCTCCACTGTCTCAGCACAGCCCACTGCTTCCAGCTAAAAAGAGGGACAATACAGAGAGAGAGAGCAATGAGAGTGAGATAGAGACAAAAGAGAGTGTGTGTGAGAGAGAGAAAATGTGTGTGTATAAGTGAGATAGAGAGTGTGTTGTGTGTGTGTGAGAGAGAGGGACATGGAATCTTACAGCACAGACAAAGCTCAGTGAGACCTCAGGCAAACAGGCCCTTCAGCCCATCTAGTCTATAACTACCATCAGATATCCATCTATACTGATCCTAATGGCCAGATCTGAAGGAGGGAATCCACAGAAATTCTCAACTAAGTCACCAACGACTCTTTATTGAAGAGAAAAGAAATTACATTCTTAGAAAAAGGCTTTTTCCAGAAAGTTGTTGAGGAACATTCCCAAAGGATCCAGCTTCTCACGAACGGAGCAGAAATTCTGGAAAGCAGGATACATCTGTTCAAAGTCCTTGTGGACACAGCTGTTGGCCTGGATAGTTAACAAAGAGCAGAGATTAGAACTAACACAGCAAATTCTGTAAATAGCCAGCAGGTCAGGCAGCATCTGTGGAGGGAAGAGCAGAATTAACCCCTCAAGTTGATCAGCTTACCTCATTAGAGATTTAGACTGACTTAAGGGGTATTTGATAGAGATATACAAGATTATGAGGGGTACAGATAATGTAAATGCAAGCAAGCTGTTTCCACTCAGGTTGGCTGAGATTACAACTGGAGGTCATGGATTACAGGTGAAGGATGAGGGGAACTTCTTCACTCAGAGGTTGGTGAGAGTATGGAATGAGCTGCCAGGAGGAAATAATGGATTCAGGTTCAATTTCAAAGTATAAGAGAAATTTGGATGGGTAGGTAGGGCTATGGTCTGAATGCAGGTCGATGGGACTAAGCCGATTAATGGTTCAGCATGGGCTAGATGGGCCAAAGGGCCTGTTTCAGTGCTGTAGTGTTCTATGACTATACCATGTGTCTCCACATGTCCATTTCCCTCCAGTCCCTATCTGTTCATGTGGCTGTATAAACGTCTCTTAAATACCACCATCATATCTCCACCACCATCCCTGGCAGAACATTCCAGGCACCTGCCCCTCTCTGTATAAAACAAAATCTAGCCCCACATTTCCCCTTTAAACTTTCCTCTTTCACCTTAAAGCTAGTCCCTTTGGTATTTGACTCTTGGAAAAAGACTCTGGCTCTCTGCTCTATCTATGCCTTCAATAATTGTAAACCTCTATCAGGTCTCTCCTTAGTCTCGGCCACTCCAGAGGAAATGATCCAAGTTATTCCAAACTCTCCTTAGTTACAAAATACACCTGGACTAAGATGTTAACTGTCCTGTGCTATCACCAGTGGGATCATCAGTTGATCTGCCACCTGTCTTCAGGAGTTTCGGCCCGCTTATGATCAAGACTCCCTCGAGGTGGTGGGCCAGCAGTGCTAAAGCACCACCTCCTACTGGTGAGTTTAAAAACTTGGCATCTGCCTCTATCAGTCACTTCCATCGAACAGATAGTCTGCTCTTCAGGTGTCTATGCAACTAGTGAAGAGTTTGAAAGATATGTATACACTGTCTGACTATCTGCCCCTCTGGACATACTTGGTCCACACCCATGCTGATCCTGTCTCTGCTGCCTCAGCTACAGCCCTGCTGGTTGACTTGATCTCTCTTCTAGTGAAGCCAAGGTCATGCAGCCACTTCTGGAGAGTGAACGCAATAAACCCACGGCAGCCTACTTCGAATGGATAGCATGAGACCTTCCACCCTCTGTCTCTGCACTCTGATCTTAATTCTGCATACTTGGTTAACTTGCGCTCATGGGCTTCATCGATGTTGTCTTCCTAGGGGACTGTGATTTCACCAATAACCGCTTCCCTACTGGTGTCAGACCATACGATTATATCTGGACGCAATGTTGTGAAAGCTATTTGCTCCGGGAAACTGCCTTTCCTGTCCAGGTCAGCCTTGATAATACTCTCTAATCCAGGCAACATCCTGATGAACCTCTTTCTTCACTGTGTACAAAGCCTTCATATCCTTCCTGTAATGTTACATTGAGGAGAGTGAGAGATCGGTTTGAAACACACAGTGATCTCGGATGCTTAGACATAGACATGGTGACACAGCTCCCTCAGGCCCATCCCCACACAAGTTGGCCACTGAAAAGTGTTACTCAGAGCCTCGTGAATGTGAATTGTTTGGCATTTTCCAAGCTGACATGATGTTATTTTGGGCAGGAAACCAGGGAATCGATTGGAAGAGAAGCACAGTAATGTTTGGAAAGTTGCAGAAGTCCATGTTATTCACTGTTTCTTCTGTTCTTGTTCAGCCCTGTGCTCCTGATTTATGGTCACCCAGTATGAAGAGGGTGGGTTGCACGGGGAATCTACTGGTGGGATTGCACCTGGGCCTAGCCAAGATGGCTATCCGAGGGTCCAGGCTGCTGGCAGTCAAGGGCTCTGCACAGGCTGACTAGCTGCAATTCTTCCAGGGTTATGTTCGTGCCTGACTATCTTTAGAGAGGGAGCATGTGGCCACGATGGACACGGTGGGGGAGTTCTGAGAACGGTGGGCCCACCAGGGAGTTGAGTGTTTTGTAGATGATAGTAAACATATTTTAATTTGAAATTATAAATAGTATTGTAAATCTCTGATCATTGTGTGTATTTTATGAGCGAATAAGCTTTTGTAGTTTTTGAAGAAAATGGATTTTTGTAGGGAACATTTCTGCTGTGTTGACCTCTCTGCTTTGAACCTGGCATCAGCCAATTCTGCTCCCTTATATGAACACTGTCACTCACCTTGGCCCAGTGAGGTCTCCCCCCGTTCTTTCTCATGATCTCTTCATATATCTCCCAATACCGTTTTCGGGGCACCTCCTTCCCATAGGGTCTGCGGGAGAGAGAGGGAGTGATCACACCGGTCATCAGGGCAGTGGGCAGCACAGTCTTCCCACACTCTGGGAACACAATGTCCTCAGCGTTGGCTCTGCCCCTCGTCAGAACTATTACCAGTCTATAAATCACTCACTCTTCATCTGTCTGTCTCTATCTATGTCTGTCTCCCTCTCTCCGTCTCTCTCTCTGCCTCTCTATCTCTCTGTGTCTCTTGCTTTCTGTCTCCATTTCTCCCTCTCTGTCTCATTCATTCTCTCTGATACAAGCACACACACACACACACACTCACACACAGACACTCACGCGCGCACACACACACACACACACACACTCACACACACACACGCGCGCACACACACACACACACTCTCACACACACACTCTCACACACACACACACTCACACACACACTCTCACACACTCGCACACACACACAGACACTCGCACACACACACACTCACACACACACTCTCACACACTCACGCACACACACACAGACACTCGCACACACACACAGACACTCGCACACACACACACTCACACACACACTCTCACACACTCACGCACACACACACAGACACTCGCACACACACACACGCGCGCACACACACACACTCACACACACACTCTCTCACACACACACACACTCACGCACACACACACAGACACTCGCACACACACACACACACACTCACACACTCACACACAGACACTCGCGCACACACACACACACACACTCACACACACACTCTCACACACACACACACACACACGTACACACACACACACTCACACACACACTCTCACACACACACACACACACTCACGCACACACACACAGACGCTCGCGCACACACACACACACACTCACACACACACACACTCCCACTCACACGCGCGCACACACACACACACACTCACACACACACTCACGCACACACACACACACACACACACACACTCCCACTCACACGCGCGCGCACACACACACACACACACACACACTCTCACACATATACACACACTTGCTCGGAATGTACAGTGTCTGACACCGGGACACAGATGTACGGACTGTCCTAGACATAGTATCCTGCTGGTGGGGCTGATCTGTGATCTGCTGCCTCTCCCGATACCTGTATATGATAATGTTGATGAAGCAGGTGTCTCGCTTGTAGCAGGGGCTGAGAAAAATCTCATCAGCACGAGCGAACCGGATCTCAACCGGGAAATGGACGCGCACCTCAGGGTTCCTGTCCAGCCACTCCTTTAGCTGTCCCAGCACTGCACCCGTCTTCTCACTGTAACCAACAAAGTGTGCATCAAACATACTCCCAGACTTGGGCTGACAGGATGCCAACCCGTCATTGCTCTGGGAATACCGCGTCCAAGTCTCCTCAGACAAAGTCTGGATGTAACAGGAAGAGACAGCAAGCCGTAGAGGCAAAGACGGAGGTGGGTGTGACAGGGGAGAAGGGATGTGGCAGAGTGGTTAAGCTGATCTTTGTACGTGGCTTCACAATATAAAACAGCAAAACCACAGGGTGGTGGAGGGCCTGATATGAAACCTAACGAATGCTGAAAGGCCCCAATAGAGTGTAGCGGATGTTCCCAGTGGTGGGGGAATCTAAGACCAAAGGACAGAGCCTCAGAATAGATGGGTGTCCTTCTAGATGGAGATGAGGAGATCTTTAGCCAGACGGTGGTGAATCTCTGGAATTCGTTGCAGCAGGCAGCTGTGGAGGACTAATCGTTGGGTATATTTAAGGCAGAGCTTGATGGATTCTTGATTGATCAGCACATGACAGGACACGGGGAGAAGGCAGAAAATTGGGGCTGAGAGGGAAAATGGATCAGCCATGATGTAATGATAGAGCAAATTCGATGGACCA
This sequence comes from Mobula hypostoma, assembly GCF_963921235.1. Taxonomy (NCBI): domain Eukaryota; kingdom Metazoa; phylum Chordata; class Chondrichthyes; order Myliobatiformes; family Myliobatidae; genus Mobula; species Mobula hypostoma. The sequence continues at coordinate 3,766,015 of NC_086104.1, forward strand.
AATGAGCTAATTCTGCTCTTATATCTTATGGTCTTCTGGCTCGTGTACACCTCAGTGACCCACGATTGATACTGGCTATATAGGGTGATTCATTTTTCCGTCATCCAGGTGTCTATCTCAGAGTTTCTTAAATGTCCCTAATGTATCTGCCACTACCACCACCCTCAGTAGAGCATTCCACGCACTCACCACTCTCTGTGTAACAAACCCATCTCTGACATCCTCCCTGTACTTCTATCCAAATACCTTAAGCAAATGCCTTCTCATATTAACCATTTCCGACTTGGGAAAAAGTCTCCGGCTGTCCACTTGATCTATGCCTTTTATCATCTTGTACACCTCTATTAAGACACCTCTTTCCCTCTTTCACTCCACAGAGAAAATCATAGTTCACTGTTGTGTAAGGAGCACTGTTGCATAGATTGGCTATCTCACGGTGTGAAAGATACAGACTGCAGACTTCTGGAATCTGCAGTAACCGGGAGCTAAACTCGCAGAGAAATAGAGCAGAAGGAATTTACTGAAGCTATCTGGCACATACCTCTTATCTCTGCCTCTTATCGTCTTGTACACTCCTATCAAGTGACCTCTCATCTTCCTTCGCTCCAAAGAGAAAAGCCCTAACTCACTCAGCCTATCCTCATTAGACATGCTGTCTAATCCAGACTACATCCTGATAAATCCCAGAAGTGTGTTTTTTTTTGGTGTGATCAGTCACCGTGAATTCCCCCTAGTGTCAAGATGTTGGAATGAAAGATTTATCATAGAAGGTGTCTGATAGTCAGTGTGGAGCTGTGGAGGAAGCTGTAGCACACAGAGGAAACCCCTACAGTCATAGGAAGAATGTACTAATTCGTTACAGACAGCAGTGGGAACCAAACCTGTAATAGCTTTACACTAACTGGGTATGTGACTGTGCTACCCTACAACATAGATCAATTGTTGTGGGGTGGCATTGATTATTACAGATGCAACCAATACTGTAGATCAATTAGATCTCAATAGTATTTATCCATCTTGGTCAGTGACTCTGAAAACCCTCAATTTAGTAAACCCTAAATTGGGCACGTGGCCAAGTGGTTAAGGCGTTTGACAAGTGATCTGAAGATCGTGAGTTCGAGCCCCAGCCGAGGGAACTTGTTGTGTCCTTGAGCAAGGCACTTAATCACACATTGCTCTGCGACGACACCGGTGCCAAGCTGTATGGGTCCTCATGCCCTTCCCTTGGACAACATCGGTATCATGGAGAGGGGAGACTTGCAGCATGGGCAACAGCTGGTCTTCCATACAACCTTGCCCAGGCCTGTGCCCTGGAGAGTGAAGACTTTCCAGTCGCAGATCCATGGTTTCTCAAGGCTAATGGATGCCTTTTTTAGTAAACGCTGGAAGTGTACAACTCATGTGAGCAAAAGAGGAGGGGGGGGGAGAGAGAGAGAGAGAGAGAGAGAGAGAGAGAAAGAAGAAGAAGAAGAAGAAGAAGAAGAAGAAGAGATGGAGGTGTTAAAGAGACTGAGATAATCTGGGTGGTAAGGTAGCGTAGTGTTTAGCACGACGCTTTACAGGCGACCTGGGTTCAATTCCTGCCATTGCCTGTAACGAGATTGTATGTTCTCCCTGTGACCATGTGGGTTTCCTCTGGGTGCTCCGGTTGCCTCCCACAGTCCAAAGGTTGGTAGGTGAATTGGTCATTATAAGTTATGATTAGGCTAGGATTAAATCGGGAGACTGCTAGCCTTTTCCACACTGTATCTTAATAAGTAAATAAAGGGATTGAGAGATCCGAGGGAAAGATGGATAGGAGTCATTTGGCCTGAGAGGTGATACCACTGAGTGGTAGGAAGGAAAGAAGGCGGGAAGGGACTGAGCAAGGCGCAGGAAAGACAGTAACATGTTGCCATTGATGGATCGGGCTACTTACATGGGAACAGCCCAGTCTGATACGTGCTGCTTGAAGAGACACTCGAAGTTAAAAGCTTTGTCGCTCCGTTTGACCTGTGTGACCTTTGCTGAATAGATCAGCCAATAGAAGAAGCGGGTGATCCAGGGTACCAAGCGGGGGAAAAAGGTGCTGCAAGAGAAGGTCAGAGGTCAGTGGTTAGGGTTTGACCCAGGCATCCTGCTGGATCCATAGCCTGTGGGTTGGAAACCAAAAGAAACCAGAGAGCATCTCATTTAAATTAGATATATTAGTTTTATTTGTCATTTGAACATTGAAAATGTGTTATTAGCATTAATCTAACCCATCCCTCCCTCCATTTTTCTGTCATCCATATGCCCATCTAAAAATCTCCTAAATATCTCCAATATATCCGCCTTTATCACCAACTCAGGCAGCACATTCCACGTACCTACCACTCTGTGTAAAAAAATAACTTAACTCTGACATCCCCCTATACTTTCCGATAATCACCTTAAAACTATGCCTTTTCTTTTAAGCCATTTCCACGACAAGAAAGTCTCTGGTTGTCCACTTGATCGATGCCAATTATCAATATGACTCTATCAAGTCACTTTCCATCCTCCTTCCTTCCAAAGAGAAAAGCTGTGGCTCACAGGGCCTATCCACGTAAGACATTCTCTCTAATCCAGGCAGAATCCTGGTAAATCTCCTCTGCACCCTCTGTAAAGCGTCCACATCCTTCCTATAATGAGGCGACCAAAACCGAACATGATATTCCAAGTGTGATTTAACTTGGGTTTTATAGAGCTCTAACACTATCTTGCAGCTCTTGACCTGTGTCCCCTGCCTGAAGGCCAACACAGCATATGCCTTCTCATCAACTTGCGCAGCCAGTAACTTTGAGAGAAGTGTGTGAATCTGGGCTCACTGTGATGTGACCTGTCAGCTGGAGCTCTGAAAATGACCTTTGACCTGGGGGGCCTGGTGCATAAAGGAACGGCCGCTGACCTCTGAGACCATGCTTTGGCTTGGGTGGTGTCTAACTGACCTGATCCACAACAGCAGTTCCAGCAGGTAGTAGCCGATGACGTGGTCCTTCAGCCAGTTTGAGGTAGTCTTGATCGGCTGAAAAACACAGGACACACAGTTAGAGTAGCAGTTATGGGAATGTGGAGGGAACTGATGCCCATATCCAGTTCATCCCTGAAGTTGGCATTGACGTTGAAAGAATTTAGCTACCTGATGGGGCAGTTTCCCTGCTGAGTAACTATGTGACTGGGTGTTTTTGGCCCAGCTGTGAAAGTTCAAAGTGAATGTAGTATCAAAGCAGTTAGTCCGATGCTAATACTGCCTGGGGCGTCGGGGTTCAGAGTTCAATTCTGGCACTCTCTGTGAGCAAGTTTGTACATTCTCACTGCGAACCACATGGTGCTCTGGTTTTGTCCACAGTCCAAAGACATACAGGTTGTGGTCGTTATAGCTTGTCCTGTGATTAGGCTAGGGTTAAATCGGTGGGTTGCTGGGCGGTGTGGCTCATTGGGCCTGTTCCACACTGTATCTCTAAATAAATAAACAAGTACAAGCATATATGGCACCATATCCCACCCTGAGATTCATTTTCTTGTGGGTATTTACAGTCAGGTCCCCTTACTGCCGGTGATACAGAATCTCACAGAACAAAAGCACAACACACTGCACCTTGTCTGTGCGGTCTCCGTAGAAAACAGTTGTCTTGTCCGTGTGAGGGAACCAGAAAAAGCGGAAGTACTCCGATCGATGCAGGTGACTGTCCAGGTCATTCAGAACCTGCAGAAAGTCAGTGAGAGTCATTCTCATCTACAGTGAGACCCTGCACTCAGGACGAATTAATGAGTCAATATATACACAATATCCGGCGCTGCTGAACGGAGTGTCCACTCATCAGCTTCATTGCTCCATGTAGGAATTCATAGAACGTAGAACAGTACAGCACAATCCAGGCCCCTCGGGTTATGCTGACCTTTTAAACTATTCAAATTCTTCCCACCCACATAGCCCTTCATTTCTTGATCATCCATCTACCTGTCTGAGAGTCTCTTAAATGTCCCTAATGCATCTACCTCTACACCACCCTTGGCGGCAGGGCATTCCACGTACCCAACGCTCTGTGTAAAGAACTTACCTCTGACATCCCCTCTATACTTTCCTCCAATTGCATTAAAATTCTGACCCCCTATATTTGCCATTCCACTATCCGAATGTTGTGTGCTGGGGCAGCAGACACCAACGGAATCAACAAACTCATTCGTAAGGCCAGTGATGTTGTGGGGATGGAACTGGACTCTCTCACGGTGGTGTCTGAAAAGAGGATGCTGTCCAAGTTGCATGCCATCTTGGTCAATGTCTCCCATCCACTACATAATGTACTGGGTGGGCACAGGAGTACATTCAGCCAGAGACTCATTCCACCAAGAGGCAACACAGAGCGTCATAGGAAGTCATTCCTGCCTGTGGCCATCAAACTTTACAACTCCTCCCTTGGAGGGTCAGACACCCTGAGCCGATAGGCTGGTCCTGGACTTATTTCATAATTTACTGGCATAATTTACATATTACTATTTAACTATTTATGGTTCTATTACTATTTATTATTTATGGTGCAACTGTAACGAAAACCAATTTCCCCCGCATCAATAAAGTATGACTATGACTATGACTATGAATAAGTCTCTGTCCACTCGATCTGTACCTCTTATCAACTTGTTCACCTCTATCAAGTCACACCTCATCCTCCTTCACCCCAAGGAGATGCTATGCAACATTTGCAGGGCTGTCTATATAAGAAGATCACTCCATGCCTGATTGATGCCCTGAGACTGAAGAAAAACTGTGGGATAAAATATTTTCTTCTCGTTGCTGGTGAAATTTCACACCTCACCTACCAGTCAGAGTCAGGTTTAATATCACTGGCATGTATCATTACAGCACTACGTTGCAATACATAATAAAGCACAATAAATTACAATAAGAAATATATATATATATATATATATATACACACACATAATTAAATTAAATACGTAGTGCAAAAAGAAAGTAAAAGAGAAAAATAAAAGAATGATGTAGTGTTCATGGGTTCGTTGTCCATTCAGAAATCTGATGGCAGTAGGGAAGAAGCTGTTCCTGAAATGCAGAGTGTGTGTCTTTCGGCTCCTGAAGGCCCCTTGATGGCAGCAATGAGAATAGTAGGTGATGAGGATCCTTAATGTCGAATGCTGCATTTTTGAAGCATCGTCTTTTGTAAACATCCTCAATGCAGGGGAAGCTAGTATACATGGCTGAGTCTATAACCCTTTGCAGCTTTTTCCGATCCTGTGTAGTGCACCCCCAGCCCCCGTACCAGACGGTGATGCAACCAGTTAGAATGCTCTCCACAGTACGTCTGTAGAAATCTGCGAGGGCCTTTAGTGCCATACCAAATCTCCTCAAGCTACTAATCAAATATAGTCACTGTTGTGCCTTCTTTGTAATTGCATCAATATGTTGGGCCCAGGATAGATCATCAGAAACTTGAAACAGTTCATCCTCCAGCACCACAGTGGCTGCGCTGTTCACCATCTACAAACCACACCACAGCCAATCACCTAGGCACCTCCCAAACCTGGGTCTCCACCATTCGGGAAGAAGGCATCTTCTTGTAGCCAACCTCAGTCAGGGGGTACAGAAGCCTGCAGACCCATGCTACTGGATTCAGCCAAGATCTATTTCCCTCAACCATTCAGTTCAACCTAAGTCACTACAGTTCAGCCACAGTATGACCTGAAGAAGGGTCTTGGCCCAAAGTGTCGACTGCTTTTTTTATTTCCATAGATGCTTCCTGACCTGCTGAGTTTCTCCAGTGTTTTGTGTGTGTTGCTTTGGATTTCCAGTATCTGCAGACTCTCTCATGAGTATTACCATGATTATTGCAAACTCTGATGTCCCACAAATTTATATCCTCGTCCTCCTCTGTACACTCACAACTGCGTGGCCAGGACTTTCTCTACAAGTTTGCAGATGACACCACTATAGTGGGCCACATCTCAAAGGGGTCGAGTGCAGGAAGGAGATCGAGAGCTTAGTGACATGGTGTCATGACCACAACTATTCCCTCAACGTAGCGAAAACAAAAGAGCTGTCACTGACGTCAGGAAGGGCGGCACATGCACGGTGTTGAAGCTAAAAGGGTTGAGAGCTTCATGTCCTAGGAGAGAACATCATCTATCAAATATTGATAGGCCTTGATAGAGTCGATGTGGAGAGGATGTTTCCTATCGTGATGGGGTCTAGGACCAGAGAGCACAGCTTCAGAATACAAGGATGTCCCTTTAGAACAGAAATAAGGAGTAATTTCTTTAGCCATAGGGTAGTGAATCTGTGGAATTTGTTGCCACTGGCAGCTGTGAAGCACAGGTCACTGGGGGCATTTAATGTGGAGGTCGATAGGCTCTTGACTAGTCAGGGTGTGAAAGCTTATGGGGAGAAAGCAGGACAATGGGGTTGAGGGGGAAGTGGATCTGTTATGATGAAAAGCTGGAGCATTCGATGGGCTGTTCCTTTGTATTGTGGTCTTATGGTCATTCTGCAGATGTGCAGTAAAAAACATCGGAACAAACTACATCTCTACACGGTACAGAAACTGCACTGCAATAGATAGGAAGGCTCTACAATGGGTACCTAACTCTGCCCAGCACATCACCAGTACCACCCTATCCACCATATATACAGAAATGGGCAGAAAAAGAGCCAGTGACATCATGAACTTCCCACCCACCGTTTGTCCCACTCCCATCAGGGAAGAGGCTACGTAGCATCCACACTAGGGCTACCAGACTCAGAAATAGTTACTTTCCCCAAGCAGTAAGTCTGATCAACACCTCCAGCCACTAACCCACCCCTCCACACCCCCAACCACCACTTTTCTGTCACTATCATTTCCTGTCAGTCACCTTATGGACAGATGCCTCTGATGTCTAGTGTCACTTACAATCAATTTTTATATTTAAACTTTCTGATGTATTTACCTTTATCATGATTTTTTATTATTATTAATGTGCTGCATCAGATCTGGAGTAACAATTATTTTGTTCTCTTTAAACACTTGTGTACCAGAAATGACTTTAAACAATGTTGAATCTTCTTTTATTTAAATGATGCTCTCTCTGGTAGAAATCGTGTATAATTCATGTCTAATGTGTGTTTTTCATGTGAGTACCACTCATCTGGTGCTCTGTGCCTGTGATGCTGCTGAAAGTGCGTTCTTCATTGCCGATGTGCAGACCTGAACAATGAAAATAAATTTG